>NW_027195027.1:52500-70000 GCF_038502225.1 Cherax quadricarinatus
TCTTGTCAGCTCAAGGACTCAGGGGAGGCTTGAGGAGTGCTATTTAAGCCCTCTCGAGCGAGGCGAATTTTGAGCTCTAAGCACTCGTGGAATAAAGGCCTCTTTAATTTCATTTCACTGCGGTTAATGAGTTGTTTATCAAGTGGTCGTGAAAATGATAAACCACGTAAATATCGTTGTTAACACCGTGAAGTGTGTATATTTGTGTATGTTCGGAGAGATAACTGTTTATCTACGTATAAACACTGGTGTATTTCACTGGGTATATTCACTGAAAGGTGTGAATGTCTAAGTATATCTACCTGTATATACTCCGAGAGGTGAATGTATATGAATGTATATACACTGCGTGTCTCATCGTATACGACTGTGTATATACCGAGAGGTGTGTGTGTATATTTATTTAGATGTATATCATGTATATACACCCCGGGAGGTGTATATTTCTGTATATAGACTACCTGGAATCTACCTGGAGTGTTCAGAGAGTCAACGCCCCCGCGACCCGGTCCATGGGCAGGCTTGCCAATGGATCAGATCAACTAGACTGTTACTACTGGCAGCATGCACTCCGAACTACGAACCACAGCCTGGCTGGTCAAGAAATATTTTAAGAATATATCCAGACCCCACAAGACAAACAATAGTAGCTACGACAACCCAACTCCAGGTGATTTTTTAGTGGCAGGAAACGAAAAAAGAAAATGGAAGGAAATAACAAAAATAGTCCACCTTGGAGCCTTGTTGGACTGGAGGCGCAGCCAGTGGCCACCCATGGCTCTCCAGAATTACAACTACTGATGCCAATAACAAAACCCCCCCCAACAAACACAGAATACAACCTCGTTCATATTTGCTAATATACAGGGCCTTAAGCCATCCACCAACAACAAAATACCTTTTATCAGTGGACTTCTAGTGGAGTCTAATGCAATGTTTGCAGCCTTCACAGAGACTCACACAAAAGATCACTTTGACAGTGAAATATGGATAAGTGGTTACAACCTTTTTAGATGCGACAGAAAAAACAGGCAACAAGGGGGGGTTGGCCTGTATGTCAAAGAGTCCCTTATCTGCACGGAGTTGCTGAATACCACAAATGAGGTAGTTGAAGTTCTATCAATAAAGATCGAGAACCAAAAACTAGTCATTGTGGTTGTATACAAGCCACCAGATGCAACCTCACAACAGTTCAAGGAACAGCTACTGAAAATCGATTACTGTTTGGAAAACCTTCCAGCTCCATCCCCAAACATCTTACTGCTTGGTGATTTCAACCTAAGGCATACAAAATGGAAGAATGTAGCAAATAATGTTATAGCTGAAACAATCCCCGGAGGTAGCGCAGATGAAAGGTCACACACACATGAGCTACTAAGTCTCTGCGAAAAACACACCTTAAGCCAGCAGATAGTGGAGCCAACAAGACTAGAAAACACACTTGACCTTATCTTCACAAATAATGAGGACCTGATAAGAGACATAAGAATATCAAAAACAACTAATTCCGATCACAATCTAATCGAAGTCCAGACGTACATGCATAGGGGTCCTGATCAGCAGAATGCATGTACCTGTGAAGGTGTCTTCACAAAATACAACTTCAACAACAAGAACATCAACTGGGACCAGGTAAACCATGTCCTAAACGAAACATGTTGGGAAGATATCTTAAATGACATGGATCCAAACCAGTGCCTTAAAAGGATCAACTTCCTGGTAGCCGAAGCATGTTCTAGGCATATTCCCCTAAGAAAGAAGAAGAGCAGGAGTAAACTGGAGAGAAAAAGACGCTCCCTCTACAGAAGACGACGAAGAGTCACTGAGCTCCTCAGGAGTGCTAGAATATCTGATACACGAAAGGAGGCGCTGACCAGGGAAGTGGAAACTATCGAACTTAAGCTAAATGACTCTTACAGGAACCAGGAGAGGCAGGAGGAGCTTAAAGCTATTAGTGAAATTGAAAGAAATTCAAAGTATTTCTTTTCATATGCCAAAAACAAGGCAAATACCACATCTAGTATCGGGCCCTTACTCAGACAGGATGGGACTTACACAGATGACAACAAGGAAATGAGTGAAATATTGAAATCCCAGTACGACTCTGTGTTTAGTGAACCACTAATCGGTCTGAGGATCGACGACCCAAATGATTTCTTCATGAATGAACCTCAAAACTCCATAAATGTATGCCAGATTTCCGACATTACCCTAACTCCGATAGATTTCGAAAAAGCCATTGACAACATGCCTATGCACTCAGCCCCGGGCCCAGACTCGTGGAACTCTGTTTTCATTAAGAACTGCAAGAAACCCCTCTCGCGTGCCCTAAGTACACTATGGAGGAGGAGCTTGGACATTGGTGAAATTCCACAGTCACTTAAAACAACGGATATAGCCCCGCTCCATAAAGGTGGCAGCAAAGCATTAGCTAAGAACTATAGACCAATAGCTCTGACGTCCCACATCATAAAAATCTTTGAAAGAGTGCTAAGAAGCAGGATTGCAAATCACCTGGATTCCCAAAATCTGCACAATCCAAGGCAACATGGGTTCAGGGCAGGTCGCTCCTGCCCCTCACAACTACTGGATCACTATGACATGGCCTTGGATGCACTGGAAGAAAATCAGAATGCAGATGTAATATACACAGACTTTGCAAAAGCATTTGACAAATGCGATCATGGCGTAATAGCCCATAAAATACGTGCTAAAGGAATAACTGGGAAAGTGGGGAGATGGATCTTCAACTTCCTAACAAATCAAACACAAAGAGTAGTGGTCAACAGAGTTAAATCGGAGGCTGCCATAGTGAAGAGCTCTGTTCCACAAGGCACAGTACTCTCCCCCATCTTATTCCTTATCCTCATATCAGACATAAACAGAGATATACATCACAGCACCGTATCATCCTTTGCGGATGATACTAGGATCTGCATGAGGCTGTCATCTGCTGAGGACGCGGTTAACCTCCAAGAAGATATAAACAAAGTTTTCCAGTGGGCAACGGTAAACAATATGATGTTCAATGAGGACAAATTCCAACTACTCCGTTATGGAAAACTGGAGGAGATAATAACTAGAACAGAGTATACTACTGACTCCGGCCATACAATAGAGCGGAAAAATAATGTAAGGGACCTGGGAGTAGTAATGTCTGAGGATCTCACTTTCAAGGATCACAACAGTGCCACGATCGCACGTGCAAAGAAAATGATAGGATGGATAATGAGAACTTTCAAAACGAGAGATGCCAAGCCCATGATGATCCTTTTCAAATCACTTGTTCTCTCTAGGCTGGAATACTGCTGTACATTAACATCTCCATTCAAAGCAGGTGAAATCGCAGATCTAGAGAGTGTACAGAGATCCTTTACTGCACGTATAAGTTCTGTCAAGCACCTTAACTACTGGGAACGCTTGGAAGCATTTGACTTGTACTCGTTGGAACGCAGGAGGGAGAGATATATCATAATCTACACTTGGAAAATCATGGAAGGAATGGTCCCAAATCTGCACACAGAAATCACTTCCTACGAAAGTAAAAGACTGGGCAGGCGATGCAAAATGCCCCCAATGGTACACTAAGGGAAAACACCATAAGTGTCCGGGGCCCAAGACTGTTCAACAGCCTCCCATCAAGCATTAGGGGAATTGCCAATAAGCCCCTGGCTGCCTGCAAGAGAGAGCTGGACAGATACCTAAAGTCAGTGCCGGATCAGCCGGGCTGTGGCTCGTACGTTGGACTGCATGCGGCCAGCAGTAACAGCCTAGTTGATCAGGCCCTGATCCATCGGGAGGCCTGGTCATGGACCGGACCGCGGGGGCGTTGATCCCCGGAATAACCTCCAGGTAACCTCCAGTATACAAGTATAATTTAAAGTGTTCACAAGTACATGTATAACGTGTACCAACCATAGCTGAGGTCAGTGACGTACTACTGTCTACAGTGATCCTTGTTATGCAGACCATTTCGGGTGAATTAGGTCAGTTTTGCCCCCAGGATGCGAGCCACACCAGTTGGCTAACATTCAGGTACCTACTTATTGTTAGGTGTACAGTGGCAGTAGGTGTCTTAGAGAAATGCGTCTTAATGTTTTTACTCGTACTAGGGATCGAACTGCGGATCTCAGTGTGGGAGATGTGTGTGTTCTACCAACCCAGCTATGGCAACCGCTACCCTTACCATCACCACCAACCACGACCACTACCCTTACCATCACCACCAACCACGACCACTACCCTTACCATCACCACCAACCACGACCACTACCCTTACCATCACCAACCACGACCACTACCCTTACCATCACCACCAACCACGACCACTACCCTTACCATCACCACCAACCACGACCACTACCCTTACCATCACCACCAACCACGACCACTACCCTTACCATCACCACCAACCACGACCACTACCCTTACCATCACCAACCACGACCACTACCCTTACCATCACCAACCACGACCACCAATCACGACTACCACCCACGACCACCAATCACGACTACCAACCACGACCACCCACGACCACCACCCACGACCACCAATCACGACTACCACCCACGACCACCCACGACCACCCACGACCACCAATCACGACTACCAACCACGACTACCAACCACGACCACCACCCACGACCAATCACGACTACCAACCACGACCACCCACGACCACCACCCACGACCACCAATTACTACTAACCACGACCACCCACGACCACCAATCACGACTACCACCCACGACCACCCACGACCACCACCCACGACCACCCACGACTACCAACCACGACCACCCACGACCACCACCCACGACCACCGCTTCAAGAAAAGAGTAAAATTTTCCAATATCAGATTTCAGAGCCTCGAGGAAGTCGTCTGACTGCAAGAAGTACAAGTCACTAGTTACTCACCTGACTCATTCCTCAGCTGGTGGTGAGTCATTCTCCTCTCAGCTGGTGGTGAGTCATTCCTCTCTCAGCTGGTGGTGAGTCATTCCTCTCTTAGCTGGTGGTGAGTCATTCCTCTCTCAGCTGGTGGTGAGTCATTCCTCTCTCAGCTGGTGGTGAGTCATTCCTCTCTCAGCTGGTGGTGAGTCATTCCTCTCTCAGCTGGTGGTGAGTCATTCCTCTCTCAGCTGGTGGTGAGTCATTCCTCTCTCAGCTGGTGGTGAGTCATTCCTCTCTCAGCTGGTGGTGAGTCATTCCTCTCTCAGCTGGCGGTGAGTCATTATTCTCTCAGCTGGTGGTGAGTCATTCCTCTCTTAGCTGGTGGTGAGTCATTCCTCTCTCAGCTGGCGGTGAGTCATTATTCTCTCAGCTGGTGGTGAGTCATTCCTCTCTCAGCTGGCGGTGAGTCATTATTCTCTCAGCTGGTGGTGAGTCATTCCTCTCTCAGCTGGCGGTGAGTCATTATTCTCTCAGCTGGTGGTGATTCATTCCTCTCTTAGCTGGTGGTGAGTCATTCCTCAGCTGGTGGTGAGTCATTCCTCTCTTAGCTGGTGGTGAGTCATTCCTCTCTCACCTGGTAGTGAGTCATTCCTCTCTCAGCCGGTGGTGAGTCATTCCTCAGCTGGTGGTGAGTCATTCTTCAGCTGGTGGTGAGTCATTCTTCAGCTGGTGGTGAGTCATTCTTCAGCTGGTGGTGAGTCGTTCCTCAGCTGGTGGTGAGTCATTCCTCTCTCACCTGGTAGTGAGTCATTCCTCACTCAGTAGTGAGTCATTCCTCTCTCAGCTGGTGGTGAGTCGTTCCTCAGCTGGTGGTGAGTCATTCTTCAGCTGGTGGTGAGCCATTCTTCAGCTGGTGGTGAGTCGTTCCTCAGCTGGTGGTGAGTCATTCCTCAGCTGGTGGTGAGTCGTTCCTCAGCTGGTGGTGAGTCATTCTTCAGCTGGTGGTGAGTCGTTCCTCAGCTGGTGGTGAGTCATTCCTCAGCTGGTGGTGAGTCGTTCCTCAGCTGGTGGTGAGTCATTCTTCAGCTGGTGGTGAGTCATTCCTCAGCTGGTGGTGAGTCGTTCCTCAGCTGACTTTCTTTTTTAATTGACATTTCTCCCAAATGAAATTTAAAATTTTCACAGTTTAGAGAGAGAGAGAGAGAGAGAGAGAGAGAATGCTTTAAGACGGAGATATAGAGACAGCGAGGGTGTAAGTTAGAGGAAAGAGAGAGAGAGCCAGGTATAGAGACAGAACCAGAAGGAGAGTGCCAGAGAGAGAGAGAGAGAGAGAGAGAGAGAGAGAGACCCAGGCCGCTGGCTCTTTAATGCTCTTCACAGAGTAATAACGTTTCGCTCTCTTTTGAGGAGTTTAATAAAAGGCCGAGATGGCTTTAGAGTAGAGGGCCGTTGAATAGTGGCCTTGATATTAGTGGCCCCAGTATCGCATTTACAAGATGAAAGCAGAGTCCAATTAAATCAAGTGAGAAAGCCTGGGGAGAGGCAGGAGATAGCTCACATTATTTTCTCTCTTCCTTACGCTTTTGTTATCTTTTATGACCGGTAAAAGGCTCGTTGTTGTTACAGATTTGAAACCGGTCTTCCTTTCGTGAGGTCAAATCTGATTTCCTGCCATTTTTCCCAAGTGGTCTTGACAAGTGTGCCTTTAACGTCATTAATCTAATATATTGTTTGTAGGGTAAATGGCACAAACTAAGTTTAAGGTAACGCAAACTGTTGCTGGAACTTAGTTTGATTGAAAATATGATTACCTCAATGGGGTATTGGCATTTCTCAGAAAATGAGTGTTGATGCTAATTACCTGCTTGGACTCGATGGCCCACCAGTTACCGGGTTTATGGTAATCTAACTATATCGTACATTAGTTCTCAACTGTGCAGTCAATTGAACTATAACACGTCAAAATAGTGTTACCTGGGTATTTGTATCGGACCCTAAATTCACCCGGGTATCCGGTGTCTTGATCGAAGAAAAGTGTCTCTGAGGAATGTCACACGTCCTTTACTGTCACTCTATGATCTTCAGTACTTGTCTATTTGTTCATCTCACTATAATATCACTACAAGAAGGTGCACACACTTCTTTTTAATATTTCTATTGTGATGTTGGAGATTTTTCGTGAGGTTGAGGACGCACTGGTACTTCCTTTGTTAAGGTCAATGCACGCGTAACGCGCTCCTCGTTCGGTGGTTTATTGTAGTTCGATGTATGACGCCTCTCGCCGTCCTGGCGTCTCTTCGGTGCTGCCTCTAGCCGTTGATTTCAGCATAGTTTCCCTACTTGCTTAATGCAACAGTTTGCAACACAAATGCTTGATTTTTTTATGTGTTTCGATCACTGAGAATTCATTATTGTCCCACATGTGCATAAAGTGTTGCAGGAGTTTACTGTGCTTTTCCTCCTCTGGCAAAGAGTCATTTTTGTCAATTGTCTGTCACTGGTATACACTAACACTCTGTGACGTTCCAGAGTACATGTGTTAATTATTAAACTGTTGATCAGGAAGCTAGATGCTATCAGCCCCTCTGGAAGGCTGAGTCCCTCAGGGGGGGGGGCTGAAGGGGCTGACACCCCCTCCAGGAGAATTTTCACCACATTGTTGGCAGTTCTGTAATTATAACCGAGTAGTGAGATGGTGTGTTGGGGGGGATACCAATCATAAGCGTGATGAGATGGTGTGTGTGAAGGCTTACTCAGGCTTGTAACAACTTCAGACAGTATTACCAAGGCTTACTCAGCCCTGTAACAACTTCAGACAGTATTACCAAGGCTTACTCAGCCCTGTAACAACTTTAGACAGTATTACCAAGGCTTACTCAGCCCTGTAACAACTTCAGACAGTATTACCAAGGCTTACTCAGCCCTGTAACAACTTCAGACAGTATTACCAAGGCTTACTCAGCCCTGTAACAACTTCAGACAGTATTACCAAGGCTTACTCAGCCCTGTAACAACTTCAGACAGTATTACCAAGGCTTACTCAGCCCTGTAACAACTTCAGACAGTATTACCAAGGCTTACTCAGCCCTGTAACAACTTCAGACAGTATTACCAAGGCTTACTCAGCCCTGTAACAACTTCAGACAGTATTACCAAGGCTTACTCAACCCTGTAACAACTTCAGACAGTATTACCAAGGCTTACTCAGCCCTGTAACAACTTCAGACAGTATTACCAAGGCTTACTCAGCCCTGTAACAACTTCAGACAGTATTACCAAGGCTGGCTCCTCCTCAGGAAAATTAATGAATAGAAAAAGAACAAAAACTGACAAACATAAACACTTTATTATTTAGAAAATATAAAATATAAAACACTTAAATATGAAATATTGATCCTACCTTAAAGAAAATTAAAAATATAAATGATATCTGAATTCAACGCTAATATATAAATATAGAACTTGGGTGTCTGGTGTTGGTGACAACCCACCGGCTCGTTCTTCACAGATTTTATAGCCGTCAATAATCCGTCCAGATGACAGGAAAGCAGGTTTTTTCCACTGCAATGATGAGGGGTTATATCCTGCTACTTGCATACACAAACAGGTAAGTGGATCAGAATTTGGGACGTCTCAGAACGTTAGTCCGTCTCCTTCAATTCTACTCGTTGATTAGCAGGTGACCCTCTCTGTCCTTTCAAGAGTAGTGTTGGGAGCTGTGAGTCGAGTGATTTACTGTTTGACCGGAGCCCCACACGTCACCTTTCAGGGGGGGGGAAGAGGGAGGGGAAGGGATAGTGGGAGCTAGACTGACCCTACGTTAACAAGTAGCCGGCAGTCAAACTATTACTATATACTCCCTCGCTACTCCTATCTATTTAACTTTTCCATCACAGTGTGTGTGTGTGTGAAGCACCATAAGTGTGGTGAGATGTGTGTGCGTGTGGAGCACCATAAGTGTGGTGAGATGGTGTGTGTGGAGCACCATAAGTGTAGTGAGATGGTGTGTGTGGAGCACCATAAGTGTGGTGAGATGGTGTGTGGGGAGGAAAATACGAAACCTCATGAGTAGACAGTACCTTCTACACTATACACACACTACACAAAAACATACTGCCCGCCAGGTCTCACTTTCTTCAGAACGAAGGAACACTTACGTAAAGAAATTAATCCACACACGTAGCGAGTTCCAGCAGTACTTCAACTCCAGCCTCGCAAACTCTCTTAATAAAACCACAAAGAAAAAGGAACAGCTTTACACAGTGAGATTTCTTCCAGCGGAAATATTATTAAAGGTTTCTCTGGAAAGATTAAGTTTTCCAGGCATCAAACGGCTTCTTAAATCATTTTTATCATAAAAAATGAAGTGAATTTCCAGTAGTTGTGTTTATAGAAACTTCAGCTTTACACGTCTGTGGAGATTGGTTAATAATAACTTGGGTTTTTCAAAGTTATTTTAGTTTTCTGGAGGTTATCTTATGAGTTTTAAAGGATTATCAAACTTGGAAACGTTTTCAGACGATGCGGGGAGGTTTTGAGATGTGTTGCTGTCTGTTTACGTTTGCGCAGCGGCTGTTTGCAATCGAGGTTGTGTGAACCGGTGAACGATAATCAGTCAGCAACATTCATCTATCGTGTCTAGCAAGATTAAAATGTTGCTAGTAAATTGACCCTCAAGGTTGCAATATCAAGATACATCCATTAGTGTGCAGGTACTGTACTTCCCACTTCCAGAACTGTAACATCCTCATTCATCCTTCAGAGTGCAGGTACTGTACTTCCCACTTCCAGAACTGTAACATCCTCATTCATCCTTCAGAGTGCAGGTACTGTACTTCCCACTTCCAGAACTGTAACATCCTCATTCATCCTTCAGAGTGCAGGTACTGTACTTCCCACTTCCAGAACTGTAACATCCTCATTCATCCTTCAGAGTGCAGGTACTGTACTTCCCACCTCCAGAACTGTAACATCCTCATTCATCCTTCAGAGTGCAGGTACTGTACTTCCCACCTCCAGAACTGTAACATCCTCATTCATCCTTCAGAGTGCAGGTACTGTACTTCCCACCTCCAGAACTGTAACATCCTCACTCATCCTTCAGAGTGCAGGTACTCCAGAACTGTAACATCCTCATTCATCCTTCAGAGTGCAGGTACTGTACTTCCCACTTCCAGAACTGTAACATCCTCATTCATCCTTCAGAGTACAGGTACTGTACTTCCCACCTCCATAACTGTAACATCCTCACCCATCCTTCAGAGTGCAGGTACTGTACTTCCCACTTCCAGAACTGTAACATCCTCACCCATCCTTCAGAGTGCAGGTACTGTGCTTCCCACCTCCAGAACTGTAACATCCTCACCCATCCTTCAGAGTACAGGTACTGTACTTCCCACCTCCAGAACTGTAACATCCTCACTCATCCTTCAGAGTACAGGTACTGTACTTCCCACCTTCAGAACTGTAACATCCTCACTCATCCTTCAGAGTACAGGTACTGTACTTCCCACCTCCAGAACTGTAACATCCTCACCCATCCTTCAGAGTGCAGGTACTGTACTTCCCAACTCCAGAACTGTAACATCCTCACTCATCCTTCAGAGTACAGGCACTGTACTTCCCACCTCCAGAACTGTAACATCCTCACTCATCCTTCAGAGTACAGGTACTGTACTTCCCACCTCCAGAACTGTAACATCCTCACTCATCCTTCAGAGTACAGGTACTGTACTTCCCACCTTCAGAACTGTAACATCCTCACTCATCCTTCAGAGTGCAGGTACTGTACTTCCCACCTCCATAACTGTAACATCCTCACTCATCCTTCAGAGTACAGGTACTGAACTTCCCACCTCCATAACTGTAACATCCTCACTCATCCTTCAGAGTGTAGGTACTGTACTTCCCACTTCCAGAACTGTAGCATCCTCACTCATCCTTCAGAGTACAGGTACTGTACTTCCCACCTCCAGAACTGTAACATCCTCACTCATCCTTCAGAGTAGAGGTACCGTACTTCCCACCTCAAGAACTGTAACTTCCTCACTCATCTTTCAGAGTACAGGTACTGTACTTCCCACCTCCAGAACTGTAACATCCTCACCCATCCTTCAGAGTGCAGGTACTGTACTTCCCACCTCCAGAACTGTAACATCCTCACCCATCCTTCAGAGTACAGGTACTGTACTTCCCACCTCCAGAACTGTAACATCCTCACTCATCCTTCAGAGTACAGGTACTGTACTTCCCACCTTCAGAACTGTAACATCCTCACCCATCCTTCAGAGTGCAGGTACTGTACTTCCCACCTCCATAACTGTAACATCCTCACTCATCCTTCAGAGTGCAGGTACTGTACTTCCCACCTCCAGAACTGTAACATCCTCACTCATCCTTCAGAGTACAGGTACTGTACCTCCCACCTCCAGAACTGTAACATCCTCACCCATCCTTCAGAGTGCAGGTACTGTACTTCCCACCTCCAGAACTGTAACATCCTCACTCATCCTTCAGAGTACAGGTACTGTACTTCCCACCTCCATAACTGTAACATCCTCACTCATCCTTCAGAGTACAGGTACTGTACTTCCCACCTTCAGAACTGTAACATCCTCACCCATCCTTCAGAGTGCAGGTACTGTACTTCCCACCTCCAAAACTGTAACATCCTCACTCATCCTTCAGAGTGCAGGTACTGTACTTCCCACCTCCAGAACTGTAACATCCTCACTCATCCTTCAGAGTACAGGTACTGTACTTCCCACCTTCAGAACTGTAACATCCTCACCCATCCTTCAGAGTGCAGGTACTGTACTTCCCACCTCCAGAACTGTAACATCCTCACCCATCCTTCAGAGTACAGGTACTGTGCTTCCCACCTCCATAACTGTAACATCCTCACTCATCCTTCAGAGTGCAGGTACTGTACTTCCCACCTCCATAACTGTAACATCCTCACTCATCCTTCAGAGTGCAGGTACTGTACTTCCCACTTCCAGAACTGTAACATCCTCACCCATCCTTCAGAGTGCAGGTACTGTACTTCCCACCTCCATAACTGTAACATCCTCACTCATCCTTCAGAGTGCAGGTACTGTACTTCCCACCTCCATAACTGTAACATCCTCACTCATCCTTCAGAGTACAGGTACTGTACTTCCCACCTCCATAACTGTAACATCCTCACTCATCCTTCAGAGTACAGGTACTGTACTTCCCACCTCCATAACTGTAACATCCTCACTCATCCTTCAGAGTACAGGTACTGTACTTCCCACCTCCATAACTGTAACATCCTCACTCATCCTTCAGAGTGCAGGTACTGTACTTCCCACCTCCATAACTGTAACATCCTCACTCATCCTTCAGAGTACAGGTACTGTACTTCCCACCTCCAGAACTGTAACATCCTCACTCATCCTTCAGAGTGCAGGTACTGTACTTCCCACCTCCAGAACTGTAACATCCTCACTCATCCTTCAGAGTACAGGTACTGTACTTCCCACCTCCAGAACTGTAACATCCTCACTCATCCTTCAGAGTACAGGTACTGTACTTCCCACCTCCAGAACTGTAACATCCTCACTCATCCTTCAGAGTGCAGGTACTGTAGTTCCCACCTCCAGAACTGTAACATCCTCACCCATCCTTCAGAGTGCAGGTACTGTACTTCCCACCTCCAGAACTGTAACATCCTCACCCATCCTTCAGAGTGCAGGTACTGTACTTCCCACCTCCAGAACTGTAACATCCTCACTCATCCTTCAGAGTGCAGGTACTGTACTCTAAAGGATGACCTCTTAAGGCTAATATAGCCTAAAGAACTATAGATTACCTGGAAAATCTCTCTTAAATATCCTCACATGACATCCCAGAATTATTATTTTTTAAATTTCCTCGAATGACATCCAAAGGATCAAAACCTTTTGTTCCATTTTAATATATTGTCTCTGTGGCAGCCTTTTATTCCTCCTTTAAAGTTTTTGATCCAAAATGGCCATTGTCTGGCACTCGAAGTTTTCGAAAAAGTGTCCAACAATTCAAATGTTCCCATTGGTTGGCCAAAAGTTTTTTTTTAGCTATACAGAATTTTTGGTCAGACTCGTACAACAAAAAAATCAAAAACAAGAAAACAATGAATTTGGCAAACTCGTGTTTGCTTTATAAAAACAAAATACTGAATTCTGTCTCTCATTCAAGCTGCAATTGTCTCTGTCTCTCATTCAAGCTGCAATTGTCTCTGTGCCACATTTAAGCTGTAATTGTCTCTGTGCCACATTTAAGCTGCAATTGTCTCTCTCTCTCATTCAAGCTGCAATTGTCTCTGTGCCATATTCAAGCTGCAATTGTCTCTGTGCCACATTTAAGCTGCAATTGTCTCTGTACCACATTTAAGCTGCAATTGTCTCTGTGCCACATTTAAGCTGCAATTGTCTCTGTGCCACATTTAAGCTGCAATTGTCTCTGTACCACATTTAAGCTGCAATTGTCTCTGTGCCACATTTAAGCTGCAATTGTCTCTGTGCCACATTTAAGCTGCAATTGTCTCTGTACCACATTTAAGCTGCAATTGTCTCTGTACCACATTTAAGCTGCAATTGTCTCTGTACCACATTTAAGCTGCAATTGTTTCTGTACCACATTTAAGCTGCAATTGTTTCTGTACCACATTTAAGCTGCAATTGTCTCTGTACCACATTTAAGCTGCAATTGTTTCTGTACCACATTTAAGCTGCAATTGTCTCTGTACCACATTTAAGCTGCAATTGTCTCTGTGCCACATTTAAGCTGCAATTGTCTCTGTGCCACATTTAAGCTGCAATTGTCTCTGTGCCACATTTAAGCTGCAATTGTCTCTGTGCCACATTCAAGCTGCAATTGTCTCTGTGCCACATTTAAGCTGCAATTGTCTCTGTACCACATTTAAGCTGCAATTGTTTCTGTACCACATTTAAGCTGCAATTGTCTCTGTACCACATTTAAGCTGCAATTGTCTCTGTGCCACATTTAAGCTGCAATTGTCTCTGTGCCACATTTAAGCTGCAATTGTTTCTGTACCACATTTAAGCTGCAATTGTCTCTCTGCCACATTTAAGCTGCAATATTTTCTGTGCCACATTTAAGCTGCAATTGTCTCTGTACCACATTTAAGCTGCAATTGTCTCTGTGCCACATTTAAGCTGCAATTGTCTCTGTGCCACATTCAAGCTGCAATTGTCTCTGTGCCACATTTAAGCTGCAATTGTCTCTGTACCACATTTAAGCTGCAATTGTCTCTGTGCCACATTCAAGCTGCAATTGTCTCTGTGCCACATTTAAGCTGCAATTGTCTCTGTACCACATTTAAGCTGCAATTGTCTCTGTGCCACATTTAAGCTGCAATTGTCTCTGTACCACATTTAAGCTTCAATTTTCTCTGTGCCACATTCAAGCTGCTATTGTCTGTGTCACAGTTTCACTTGCTAGTTCCTACCACTGAAAGAGCAGCAGTAGAAGTGCTGACAACAGCAGTATCACCAGCGCCAAGCCAATTGCAGGTAGGCAGGCAGGCCAGAAGCACCTAGTAGGCAGGCAGGCAGCCAACCAGGTAGGCAGGCAGCAGCCACCGGTGGCAGGCAGACACTTACCACACACACACACTACACTTACCACACACACACACTACACTTACCACACACACACACTACACTTACGACACACACACACTACACTTTCCACACACACACTACACTTGCCACACACACACTACACTTGCCACACACACTACACTTACCACACACTCACACTACACTTACCACACACACATAATACACATACCACACACACACACACACACTACACTTGCCACACACACACACTACACTTACCACACACACACTACACTTACTACACCTACCACACACACACTGCACTTACCACACACACTACACTTACCACACACTCTACACTTACCACACACACTACACTTGCCACACACACCACACACACTACACCTACCACACACACTACACCTACCACACACACTACACTTACCACACACACTACACCTACCACACACACTACACTTACCACACACACTACACTTACCACACACACTACACCTACCACACACACTACACTTACCACACACACTACACTTACCACACACACTACACCTACCACACACACTACACTTACCACACACACTACACTTACCACACACACTACACTTACCACACACACTACACTTACCACACACACACTACACTTGCCACACACACACTACACTTGCCCCACACACTACACTTACCACACACTCACACTACACTTACCACACACACACAATACACTTACCACACACACACTACACTTACCACACACACACACTACACTTACACACTACACTTACCACACACACACTGCACTTACCACACACACTACACTTACCACACACTCTACGCTTACCACACACACTACACTTGCCACACACACCACACACACTAAACCTACCACACACACTACACTTACCACACACACTACACTTACCACACACACACTACACTTACCACACACACACTACACTTACCACACACACACTACACTTACCACACACACACTACACTTACCACACACACTACACTTACCACACACACTACACTTACCACACACACACACTACACTTACCACACACATATACTACACTTACCACACACACTACGCCTACCACACACAAACTACACTTACCACACACACTACACTTACCACACACTACACTTACCACACACTACACTTACCACACACACACACTACACTTACCACACGCACACACTACACTTACCACACACACACACTACACTTACCACACACACTACACTTACCACACACACACACTACACTTACCACACCCACACACACTACACTTACACACACACACTACACTTACCACACACACACACTACACTTACCACACACACACACTACACTTACCACACACACACTACACTTACCACACACACTACACTTACCACACACACTACACCTACCACACACACTACACTTACCACACACACACTACACTTACCACACACACACACTACACTTACCACACACACTACACTTACCACACACACACTACACTTACCACACACACTACATTTACCACACACACTACACTTACCACACACACACTACACTTACCACACACACTACACTTACCACACACACTACACCTACCACACACACTACACTTACCACACACACACACTACACTTACCACACACAACACGCCTACCACACCACACACACACTACACTTACCACACGCACACACTACACTTACCACACACACTACACTTACCACACACACTACACTTACCACACACACTACACTTACCACACACACTTCACCTACCACACACACTACACTTACCACACATTCTACACTTACCACTCACACTACGCTTACCAAACACACTACACCTACCACACACACTACACCTACCACACACACTACACCTACCACACACACTACACCTACCACACACACTACACTTACCACACACACTACACCTACCACTCACACTACACTTACCACACACACTACACTTACCACACACACACACTACACTTGCCACACACACACACTACACTTACCACACACACACACACACACTACACTTACCACACACACACACTACACTTACAACACACACACTACACTTACCACACGCACTACACTTACCTCACACACTACACTTACCACACACGCTACATTTACCACACACGCTACACTTACCACACACGCTACACTTACCACACACGCTACACTTACCACACACGCTACACTTACCCCACACACTACACTTACCCCACACACTACACTTACCACACACACTACACTTACCACACACACTACACCTACCACACACACTACACTTACCACACACACTACACTTACCACACACACTACACTTACCACACACACTACACCTACCACACACACTACACTTACCACACACACTAGCCTTACCACACACACACTACACTTACCACACACACTACGCTTACCACACACACTACACTTACAACACACACTAAACTTACCACACACACTACACTTACAACACACTAAACTTACAACACACACTACACTTACAACACACACTAAACTTACAACACACACTACACTTACCACACACACACACTGCACTTACCACACACACTGCACTTACCACACACTGCACTTACCACACACTACACTTATCACACACACACTACACTTACCACACACACACTACACTTACCACACACACTAGACTTACCACACACACACACTACACTTAGCACACACACTACACTTACCCCACACACTACACTTACCACACACACTAGACTTACCACACACACTACATTTACCACACACACTACACTTACCACACACTGCACTTACCACACACACACTACACTTATCACACACACACTACACTTATCACACACACACTACACTTACCACACACACACACTAGACTTACCACACACACTACATTTACCACACACACTACACTTACCACACACTACACTTACCACACACACACTACACTTATCACACACACACTACACTTACCA
>NW_027195027.1:75000-77500 GCF_038502225.1 Cherax quadricarinatus
AGACTCCTCCTTTGTCTCCTTACATTTTGTCACATAGTCCATTTTGTTTACTGATTTCCTACCAACTCTCCCACTGAATCTCCTGCAGGAGGTTCCTCATACAATGTAGTCCAAAATTTTCTGGTTTGGCTTTACCCATCCTACTCCTGTTACCCTCTCCACCTGTAACTCTACTATGTATTCAGAGCTTAGGACCACGTGATCACTAGCTCCGAGGGGCCTTTCATATGTGATGGCCTCGATGTCCGAGTTGCTCAGGGTGAATACCAGGTCCAGTCTTGCTGGTTCGTCCTTGCCTCTTTCTCTGGTGGTGTCCTTAACATGTTGATGCATGAGGTTTTCCAGTACCACATCCATCATCTTGGCTCTCCATGTTTCGGGACCCCCATGTGGCTCCATGTTTTCCCAATCTATCTTCCTGTGATTGAAATCACCCATAACTAGTAACATTGATCTACCCATTTGAGCTTTTCTGGCCACCTTAGCTAGTGTTTGTCCACCATTGCTCTGTTTCTCTCTTCATATTCTTCCCTTGGCCTCCTACAGTTCAGTGGCGGGTTGTACATCACTGCAATGACTACCTTATGTCCCTCAGACTGAATTGTACCTGTTGTGTAGTACCTTTCGCCAATTTCGCCCATTTCGTCCATTTCCTCAAAACCCCATCGGTTTTTAATGAGTGCAACTCCTCCCCATCTGCTCCCTCTATTTTTCCTGAGGATCTGATATCCGGGTGGGAAGATTGCGTCTGTTATCATCCTGGTGAATTTCGTTTGTGAGTGCTATGGAGTGCTTTCTCTCAACTAACTTGAGAGTAGAATAGAAAATATTTGTCACTTCTGTACAGATGAATGTGGTTTTCTCTATAAATATGTACACAAAACCCACTGAAAAAACAGTGAACTTCGTAGAGATATCGTGATTTATCACATTATCAAGGAACCGTTATATCACCTGTTTACTGTGTGATCTTATTGCATAAATAATTACACACACACACACACACACACACACACACACACACACACACACACACACACACACACACACACACACACACACACACACACACACACAGGAACACCAATGCTTTTACCACGACTTTGCAAATGCCACGGCTACTAATTTTCTCTGGAAAGTGTTAAGGTCTGCTCTCACAGCGGCTTCCAAACACTTACGCGGTGTAGGTCGTTTCCTGGAAAAAATCTTGATTCTTTCCCATTTCAAAGGGAAATTGTTACACGAGTAAGTATGATTAAGAATTATTAGCTCCCCTTTAGTAGCCTGTAGTTGATGTCTGACCAATCGTATCTGAGGCGGTCAGTCCCTTCAGACCGAGACGCTGAACTCTTCTCCAGGCTGAGGGACTGACCACCTCACACTATTTCTTCGAAGTTGATGATCTGATTACATCATGTTAATTACACTACACTGCTGCCTCTGTATTTGAATGAAGATGCCTACTGTGCAGGCGAAACGTTTCATCAATAGATACCCAACTGTTGCACATGTGTCTTACTCATCAACCACTAATTGATGTCTGACCAATAGTCGCTGAGGAGAATTAGATGCAGCATCAGTGAACTGACCAAACAGACACCATCACAAAGAAGAATAAATACATAATTCAGATCCCATGAGCAGCTCTTTCCTGATAGTTCAGATTCCCTCTACAAGATAAACCGATTTAAAAACACCCATGAGCAGCTCTTTCCTGATAGTTCAGATTCCCTCTACAAGATAAACCGATTTAAAAACACCCATGAGCAGCTCTTTCCTGATAGTTCAGATTCCCTCTACAAGATAAACCAATTTAAAAACACCCATGAGCAGCTCTTTCCTGATAGTTCAGATTCCCTCTACAAGATAAACCGATTTAAAAACACCCATGAGCAACTCTTTTCTGATAGTTCAGATTCCCTCTACAAGATAAACCGATTTAAAAACACCCATGAGCAGCTCTTTCCTGATAGTTCAGATTCCCTCTACAAGATAAACCGATTTAAAAACACCCATGAGCAACTCTTTTCTGATAGTTCAGATTCCCTCTACAAGATAAACCGATTTAAAAACACCCATGAGCAACTCTTTTCTGATAGTTCAGATTCCCTCTACAAGATAAACCGATTTAAAAACACCCATGAGCAACTCTTTTCTGATAGTTCAGATTCCCTCTACAAGATAAACCGATTTAAAAACACCCATGAGCAGCTCTTTCCTGATAGTTCAGATTCCCTCTACAAGATAAACCGATTTAAAAACACCCATGAGCAACTCTTTTCTGATAGTTCAGATTCCCTCTACAAGATAAACCGATTTAAAAACACCCATGAGCAACTCTTTTCTGATAGTTCAGATTCCCTCTACAAGATAAACCGATTTAAAAACACCCATGAGCAACTCTTTTCTGATAGTTCAGATTCCCTCTACAAGATAAACCGATTTAAAAACACCCATGAGCAACTCTTTTCTGATAGTTCAGATTCCCTCTACAAGATAA
>NW_027195027.1:82500-102500 GCF_038502225.1 Cherax quadricarinatus
ATATACCTGGAGGGTGTATACCTGGTGGGTATAATATACCTGGAGGGTATATACCTGGAGGGTATATACCTGGAGGGTGTATACCTGGAGAGTATATACCTGGAGGGTGTATACCTGGAGAGTATATACCTGGAGGATGTATACCTGGAGAGTATATACCTGGAGAGTATATACCTGGAGAGTATATACCTGGAGGGTGTATACCTGGAGAGTATATACCTGGAGGGTGTATACCTGGAGAGTATATACCTGGAGGGTGTATACCTGGAGAGTATATACCTGGAGAGTATATACCTGGAGGATGTATACCTGGAGAGTATGTACCTGGGGGGTGTATATCTGCAGGATGTATTCCTGGAGAACGTCTTCCTGGAGGATGCCTACCTGGAGAGTATTAAGGGGGTCAACGCCCCCGCGTCTGGGTCCTGGACCAGGCCAGTGAATGAATAAAAGGTAAATCCCCGATGCGATGAGCGGGGAGAACGGGACAGGCTGAGAATAGCGTTGGAGAGGAGTGTCCTTAGTAGTAGCAGCTAGGCGATCGTGGGGAAGACTGAAGAAACAGTAATTCCCCGCTCAGTTGCGATGGTCTTGTGGAAGTTGGATGTCAACAGACCTGACAAACTGGCAGCAGGTTACGTCGCAGGACGGCTGGCAGGGAAGAATATCACAGAGTATTATTTGACGAGATTAGGGTGGCAGGTTTGTTGAAGAGCCATTCTCAGATTTCTTGAAGCTGGTTCTAGAGAGGTGGTAAAGTTTTGCCTTGTTTCCAGAGGTGAAACGAAGAGGCTTGAGGAATTCCAGAACTTGGGTGAGTGTGAAGTGATGTGGTTCGCAGGAAAACTTGACAGCTGCTGCACCGAGGCCTTTGTAGAGTTCAGTGCAGGTCACGGTGTCAGCGTCTGATAGAGCAATGTAGGAGTTAAGGTTTTCCCATGTAGGTGTGCTAGAGTCATCAATATCTTCTTCTGACGTGTATTAAGCAGCCGAGTCTACCATGGTGCTAACAGGTGACTGTGGGTCGACATGAGCAGCAGAGAGGTGTACTGGAGGTGCAATATCAGATTGGGAGGCGGTAATCGACGCAGCATGAGCGGTGGTGTGGGAGATTGTGGAAGGTGCAGGAACAGCTGCTTGGACAGTAGGAGACAGGTTGGCAGGAGTAGTGAAGTTAACGACGTTAGGAAGACTCCTGAGGATGTTAGCTGAAAGTGTGCAGTCAGGGACAACGAAGGCAGGCACCTTGTGAATGCAGCCTGGGTTGGCTGCATTCACAAGGTGCGTATACACCATGCGATACAGCACCCTGGAGAGGGGCGCGTCCGGAAGTGGAGAGAGGGAGGTGCTGGATCGAGATGGCTGTTGCGTAGCTTGGAGAATTTTCATGGCATCAAACTGTAATTTTGTTATGGCGGCATATGTCGGCGATTTGGGGCTGCTTTTCTTAGCTTCTTTGATTTTCTTTGTCAGCACTTCCTTAGTGGGCATTTGGCTGCAAGGGTATGAGTACCCTTAGTTAAACCCATAGTTAAACCCTTGCAGTTGAGGCAGGATGGAGTGGCATAGGTGGTGGAACAGGCTTTGATATCGTGACCTTTTCCGCAATTGGAGCACAATTTCTTATCTTTGATGGGGCAGTCGGTCGTTGAGCGAAGGTAAGAATAACAGTTCCAGCAGGGAGAGACATGAACTAAACGTTCTGGTTGTATTTGTCGTGGATAAACATGGCAGTAAGAGATGGCTAGGCCATCAAAAAGTGCTTGGGTAGCCATGTCGATGTTGGTGAAGGTGATTTTGATCATTGAAGTAGCGTTTGGAATTTTGGGGATGTAATCAATCGAGGCCCAAACCTTTTGTTCCTCGATCGAGGTCTTCAGGTCAGCAGTCGATATGGATGTAACGATCTTGTCCAACCCTTTGACGAAAATAGAACATTTTCTAGCAGGAAAGGTGAGGGAGAGACGGTGAGCTATCGGCCACTGTGGGTCTTCATAGCGATATCGTCCATCAGCTTAAAAGCTTCAAGAACGTCAGTACAGACGACAATGAAAGAGTCTTTCAAAGAGTGGATAGCTCTAAATTTTACCTGCAAACAGGTCTTTACAGCGGCAGCTGTAAAGATGTGTGTAGGATTACAAATCTCCCTCCCCGACGGGAATCGTAGGGATACTTCCTGAGGTAGAGCGACTGTGAACTGTCAGTATCATGGTCAACAGTGGAATGCGGAGGCCTATGGATTTAGAAACAGATTTCATGCCTGTTTTCATTAGGTAATGAAAGCAGGTAGGCATGTAAACTGACTAGATTGTAGATATCGTAGAAGCCAACCGTAGCCAAGCAAATGTATCGTATTTCTGATGTCTGTAGCTGTGTTTTCTACAAGCCTACAGCTATTTATACAAGCTTATGCTTATTTCTACAAGCTCATGCCTATTTCTACAAGCTTATATCCATTTCTACAAGCTTATATCCATTTCTACAAGCTTATACCCATTTCTACAAACTTATACCCATTTCTACAAGCTTATACCCATTTCTACAAGCTTATACCCATTTCTACAAGCTTATACCCATTTCTACAAGCTTATACCCATTTCTACAAGCTCATACCCATTTCTACAAGCTTATACCCATTTCTACAAGCTCATACCCATTTCTACAAGCTCATACCCATTTCTACAAGCTCATACCCATTTCTACAAGCTTATACCCATTTCTACAAGCTTATTCCCATTTCTACAAGCTTATACCCATTTCTACAAGCTTATACCCATTTCTACAAGCTTATACCCATTTCTACAAGCTTATACCCATTTCTAAAAGCTTATACCCATTTCTACAAGCTTATACCCATTTCTACAAGCTTATACCATTTCTACAAGCTTATACCTGGTGTGAGTATAAGCTTGTAGAAAATACAACTACAAACATTTGAAATACGACACGAGCCTCAGAGCAGCAAGTTTGTTAAGGGGACAGTCGGGAAAACTTGTACTGACTTGTTGAAGACCTGCTTGTGTGTGTGTGTGTGTGTGTGTGTGTGTGTGTGTGTGTGTGTGTGTAATGTGCTGGTATTCATTACGTTGACTTACGACATAATTTCAAAAGGTTTTCCCTTTCAGCAAGCGGACGATAACCAGACCTCGAGGGAAATTAATTTCTCTCTCTCTCTCTCTCTCTCTCTCTCTCTCTCTCTCTCTCTCTCTCTCTTACACAGGCTTTGACAAGGTTAGGTATAGAACTCCTAACTTTATTTATAAGCTAAGAGCTGGTACTTTTCTCTCTCCTTCTCTCTCCTTCTCTCTCCCTCTCTAACCAACCTTCTTACTCCTTTTCCGCCACATAGTTCCTATTTTCCCTTTTCCCTCCCTTCCATCCCTCTCACTTTCCGTGCCCGCCTCTCTTATCTTTCCCTTCTCTCTCATTCTCTTATCTTTCGTCTCCCCTTTCATTTTCTTCCTCTCTCTCTTATCTCCTCCTGACTGACATCAAAATTATGAATTATAAATTGACGGAAAATATTCTTAAATGAGGCGAGATAAAATATTTATTGGTGGTGCTGGTTGTTGGTGGTTGTTGGTGGTTGTTGGTGGTTGTTGGTGGTTGTTGTTGGTTGTTGTTGGTTGTTGTTGTTGTTGGTGGTTGTTGGTGGTTGTTGGTGGTTGTTGGTGGTTGTTGGTGGTTGTTGGTGGTTGTTGTTGTTGGTGGTGGTTGTTGGTGGTGGTGGTTGTTGGTGGTTGTTGGTGGTGGTGGTGGTTGTTGGTGGTTGTTGGTGGTGGTTGTTGTTGGTTGTTGTTGTTGGTGGTGGTTGTTGTTGGTGGTGGTTGTTGGTGGTTGTTGATGGTGGTGGTGGTTGTTGGTGGTTGTTGGTGGTGGTGGTTGTTGGTGGTTGTTGTTGGTGGTGGTTGTTGGTGGTTGTGGTTGTTGGTGGTTGTTGGTTGTTGTTGGTGGTGGTGGTGGTTGTTGGTGGTTGTTGGTGGTTGTTGTTGGTGGTGGTGGTTGTTGGTGGTTGTTGGTGGTGGTGGTTGTTGGTGGTTGTTGGTGGTGGTGGTTGTTGGTGGTTGTTGGTGGTGGTGGTTGTTGGTGGTGGTGGTTGTTGGTGGTTGTTGGTTGTTGTTGGTGGTAGTGGTTGTTGGTGGTTGTTGGTTGTTGTTGGTGGTTGTTGTTGGTGGTGGTGGTGGTTGTTGGTGGTTGTTGGTGGTGGTGGTGGTTGTTGGTGGTTGTTGTTGGTGGTGGTGGTGGTTGTTGGTGGTGGTTGTTGGTGGTGGTGGTGGTTGTTGGTGGTTGTTGTTGGTGGTGGTGGTGGTTGTTGGTGGTTGTTGTTGGTGGTGGTGGTTGTTGGTGGTTGTTGTTGGTGGTGGTGGTGGTGGTTGTTGGTGGTGGTTGTTGGTGGTGGTGGTGGTTGTTGGTGGTTGTTGTTGGTGGTGGTGGTGGTTGTTGGTGGTTGTTGTTGGTGGTGGTGGTGGTTGTTGGTGGTTGTTGGTGGTGGTGGTTGTTGGTGGTTGTTGTTGGTGGTGGTGGTGGTGGTTGTTGGTGGTTGGTGGTTGTTGTTGGTGGTGGTGGTTGTTGGTGGTTGTTGGTGGTGGTGGTTGTTGGTGGTGGTGGTTGTTGGTGGTTGTTGGTTGTTGTTGTTGGTGGTGGTGGTTGTTGGTGGTTGTTGTTGGTGGTTGTTGGTGGTGGTGGTGGTTGTTGGTGGTTGTTGTTGGTGGTGGTGGTGGTTGTTGGTGGTTGTTGTTGGTGGTGGTGGTTGTTGGTGGTTGTTGTTGGTGGTGGTGGTGGTGGTTGTTGGTGGTGGTTGTTGGTGGTGGTGGTGGTTGTTGGTGGTTGTTGTTGGTGGTGGTGGTGGTTGTTGGTGGTTATTGGTGGTGGTGGTGGTGGTTGTTGGTGGTTGTTGTTGGTGGTGGTGGTTGTTGGTGGTTGTTGTTGGTGGTGGTGGTGGTGGTTGTTGGTGGTGGTTGTTGGTGGTGGTGGTGGTTGTTGGTGGTTGTTGTTGGTGGTGGTGGTGGTTGTTGGTGGTTGTTGTTGGTGGTGGTGGTGGTTGTTGGTGGTTGTTGGTGGTGGTGGTTGTTGGCAGTGGTGGTTGTTGTTGGTGGTGGTGGTTGTTGGTGGTTGTTGTTGGTGGTTGTTGTTGGTGGTGGTGGTTGTTGGCAGTGGTGGTTGTTGTTGGTGGTTGTTAGCGGCGGTGGTGGTTGTTGTTGGTGGTGGTGGTGGTTGTTGTTGTTGGTGGTGGTGGTTGTTGGTGGTGGTGGTTGTTGGTGTTGGTGGTTGTTGGTGGTGTTGGTGGTGGTGGTTGTTGGTGGTGGTGGTGGTGGTGGTGGTGGTTGTTGGTGGTGGGTGTTGTTGGTGGTTGTTAGCGGCGGTGGTGGTTGTTGGTGGTGGTGGTGGTGGTTGTTGTTGTTGGTGGTGGTGGTTGTTGGTGGTGGTGGTGGTGGTTGTTGTTGTTGGTGGTGGTGGTTGTTGGTGGTGGTGGTGGTGGTTGTTGGTGTTGGTGGTGGTGGTTGTTGGTGGTTGTTGTTGGTGGTGGTTGGTGGTTGTTGGTGGTTGTTGGTGGTGTTGATGGTGGTGGTTGTTGGTGGTTGTTGGCAGTGGTGGTGGTTGTTGTTGGTGGTGGTGGTGGTGGTGGTGGTTGTTGGTGGTTGTTGGTTGTTGTTGGTGGTGGTGGTTGTTGGCAGTGGTGGTTGTTGTTGGTGGTTGTTAGCGGCGGTGGTGGTTGTTGGTG
Organism: Cherax quadricarinatus; assembly: GCF_038502225.1. Lineage (NCBI taxonomy): Eukaryota > Metazoa > Arthropoda > Malacostraca > Decapoda > Parastacidae > Cherax > Cherax quadricarinatus. Next base: position 88,223 of record NW_027195027.1, read on the forward strand.
GTGGTGGTGGTTGTTGTTGTTGGTGGTGGTTGTTGTTGTTGGTGGTGGTGGTTGTTGGTGGTGGTGGTGGTGGTTGTTGGTGGTGGTTGTTGTTGGTGGTGTTGTTGGTGGTTGTTGGTGGTGGTGGTTGTTGTTGGTGGTGGTGGTGGTTGTTGGTGGTTGTTGGTGGTGGTTGTTGGTGGTGGTGGTGGTGGTTGTTGGTGGTGGTGGTTGTTGGTGGTGGTTGTTGTTGTTGGTGGTGGTGGTGGTTGTTGGTGGTGGTTGTTGGTGGTGGTGGTGGTTGTTGTTGGTGGTGGTGGTTGTTGGTGGTGGTGGTTGTTGTTGTTGGTGGTGGTGGTGGTGGTTGTTGGTGGTGGTGGTGGTTGTTGGTGGTTGGTGGTGGTGGTGGTTGTTGTTGGTGGTGGTGGTGGTTGTTGGTGGTTGTTGGTGGTTGTTGGTGGTGGTGGTGGTTGTTGGTGGTGGTGGTGGTTGTTTTTGTTGGTGGTTGTTGGTGGTGGTGGTTGTTGTTGGTGGTGGTGGTGGTGGTGGTTGTTGGTGGTTGTTGGTGGTTGTTGTTGGTGGTTGTTGGTGGTGGTGGTTGTTGGTGGTGGTTGTTGGTGGTGGTGGTGTTGGTGGTGGTTGTTGGTGGTTGTTGGTGGTGGTTGTTGTTGTTGGTGGTGGTGGTGGTTGTTGGTGGTGGTGGTTGTTGGTGGTGGTTGTTGGTGGTGGTGGTGTTGGTGGTGGTTGTTGGTGGTTGTTGTTGGTGGTGGTGGTTGTTGGTGGTGGTGGTGGTTGGTGGTGGTGGTGGTTGTTGGTGGTTGTTGTTGTTGGTGGTGGTGGTGGTTGTTGGTGGTGGTTGTTGGTGGTGGTGGTGGTTGTTGGTGGTGGTGGTTGTTGGTGGTGGTTGTTGGTGGTGGTTGTTGGTGGTGGTGGTGGTTGTTGGTGGTGGTAGTGGTTGTTGTTGGTGGTTGTTGGTGGTGGTGGTTGTTGGTGGTGGTGGTTGTTGTTGTTGGTGGTGGTGGTTGTTGGTGGTTGTTGGTGGTTGTTGGCAGTGGTGGTTGTTGGTGGTGGTGGTGGTGGTGGTTGTTGTTGGTGGTGGTGGTGGTTGTTGGTGGTTGTTGGCAGTGGTGGTTGTTGTTGGTGGTGGTGGTGGTTGTTGGTGGTTGTTGGTGATTGTTGTTGTTGGTGGTGGTGGTTGTTGGTGATTGTTGTTGTTGGTGGTGGTGGTTGTTGGTGGTTGTTGTTGTAGGTGGTGGTGGTGGTGGTGGTGGTTATTGGTGGTGGTGATTGTTAGTGGTTGTTTTTTGGTGGTGGTGGTTGTCAAGTGACCCAAAATAGCCTGTCAATAATACCCCGTGAAGAGGCCAAGAATACCCCGTGAAGAGGCCAAGAATACCCCGTGAAGAGGCCAAGAATACCCCGTGAAGAGGCCAAGAATACCCCGTGAAGAGGCCAAGAATACCCCGTGAAGAGGCCAAGAATACCCCGTGAAGAGGCCAAGAATACCCCGTGAAGAGGCCAAGAATACCCCGTGAAGAGGCCAAGAATACCCCGTGAAGAGGCCAAGAATAGCCTGTCAAGAGACCAAGAATAGCCTGTCAAGAGGCCAAGAATAGCCTGTCAAGAGGCCAAGAATAGCCTGTCAAGAGGCCAAGAATAGCCTGTCAAGAGGCCAAGAATAGCCTGTCAAGAGGCCAAGAATAGCCTGTCAAGAGGCCAAGAATAGAGGGAAAATAAAATAGGCTGTAAAAAGGTGATAAAATCTTTGTAATTAAAAGAAAATAAGAGGATGTGAGGGAAGAGAAATAAATGGCAGGGCGAGGAAGTGGAAGGAATTAGAACAAGGGGAAAAAACATGGAAGAGGGGAAAATAGGTGATAAAACATAGCAAAGAGAAATAGTTATGGAGATTTGAAGGAGAAATGTCAACAGGTGGAATGATGGGGGTGGAATGTCTGGGGTGGAATGATGGGGGTGGAATGTCTGGGGTGGAATGTCTGGGGTGGAATGTCGGGGTGGAATGTCGGGGTGGAATGTTCTGGGTGGAATGTTCTGGGTGGAATGTTCTGGGTGGAATGTTCTGGGTGGAATGTCTGGGGTGGAATGTTCTGGGTGGAATGTTCTGGGTGGAATGTTCTGGGTGGAATGTTCGGGGTGGAATGTCTGGGGTGGAATGTCGGGGTGGAATGTTCTGGGTGGAATGTTCTGGGTGGAATGTCGGGGTGGAATGTCTTGGGTGGAATGTCTGGGGTGGAATGTCTGGGTGTAATGTCTGGGTGGAATGTCGGGGTGGAATGTCGGGGTGTAATGTCTGGGGTGGAATGTCGGGGGTGAAATGTCTGGGGTGGAATATCGGGGGTGGAATGTCAGACGTAGAATGACGGGGTGGAATGAAAATACAACAGAAGTGATATAGCAGAAGTCGCATAATAGAATGATAAAAATATAGAAGACAAAAGAATAAGCAGTAGAATAAGAATAAAACAAGAGCACAAGATAAGGGAAGTAGAGCAGGAGAGGATAATTATAGGGAAGAGCAACAATGGATGATAGAGAGGAACCGGAAGACGAGATCAGAGTGAGGGGGGGACGATTCTCTTGGCTTAATTATAACCCTGGCTTAATTACAAGCCTGGCTTACTTACAAGCCTGACTTAATTACAAGCCTGACTTACTTACAAGCCTGACTTAATTACAAGCCTGACTTAATTACAAGCCTGATTTAATTACAAGCCTGGCTTAATTACAACCCTGGCTTACTTACAAGCCTGACTTAATTACAAGCCTGACTTAATTACAAGCCTGACTTAATTACAAGCCTGATTTAATTACAAGCCTGGCTTAATTACAACCCTGGCTTAATTACAACCCTGGCTTACTTACAAGCCTCACTTAATTACAAGCCTGACTTAATTACAAGCCTGATTTAATTACAAGCCTGGCTTAATTACAACCCTGGCTTACTTACAAGCCTGACTTAATTACAAGCCTGGCTTACAAGCCTGGCTTAATTACAAGCCTGGCTTAATTACTACCCTGGCTTACAAGCCTGACTTAATTACAAGCCTGGCTTACTTACAAGCCTGGCCTAATTACAAGCCTGGCCTAATTACAAGCCTGGCTTAATTGCAAGCCTGGCTTATTTACAAGCTTGACTTAATTACAAGCCTGGCTTAATTACAAGCCTGGCTTAATTGCAAGCCTGGCTTATTTACAAGCTTGACTTAATTACAAGCCTGGCCTAATTACAAGCCTGGCTTAATTGCAAGCCTGGCTTATTTACAAGCTTGACTTAATTACAAGCCTGGCTTAATTACAAGCCTGGCTTAATTACAAGCCTGGCCTAATTACAAGCCTGGCTTAATTGCAAGCCTGGCTTATTTACAAGCTTGACTTAATTACAAGCCTGGCTTAATTACAAGCCTGGCTTAATTACAAGCCTGGCTTAATTACAAGCCTAACTTAATTACAAGCCTGGCTTACTTTATCCTGGCATAAAATTAGTCCCTCTGTAACATTGACTTAAAACTCTGAAAGTCCCTGTGTAACAAGTACATAATAGTTTCAAGTCTATAATTAAGGGTTTGGATGAGATGTATGGCGTTCTGAGGCGTCAGAAGCGCTCACAACATTAGATGTAAATATGGAGCTGTATAGCCCTTGTGGCTTAGCGCTTCTTTTTTATTATAATAATGTAAATATGGTGCTACAGTAGACAAGATTCTTAAGAAAACATAAGAACATAATGAATGAACACTGCAGAAGGCCTACTGGCCTACAAAACCACCACTAACCACAGTTACCCCAAGAATTTACTCCCGTATCCACGACACCAATCAAACCCAGCCTCTCCCACTCGTATATTTGTCCAGTCTCTCCTTAAAGCTACCCAGGGCAGCTCAGGGCATAGGGGGTAAAGTTCTAGCATGGATAGATGCATGGCTTACCAAGAGAAAGCAGAGAGTTTCCATTAATGGGGTCAAATATGAATGGGGATTAATCGATAGTGGCGTTCCACAAGGATCAGTTTTGGGCTCACTGATGTTCATAATTTACATTAATGACATTGGTGAAGGAATTACAAGTGACATTGGTGAAGGAATTACAAGTGACATTGGTGAAGGAATTACAAGTGACATTGGTGAAGGAATTACAAGTGACATTGGTGAAGGAATTACAAGTGACATTGGTGAAGGAATTACAAGTGACATTGGTGAAGGAATTACAAGTGACATTGGTGAAGGAATTACAAGTGACATTGGTGAAGGAATTACAAGTGACATTGGTGAAGGAATTACAAGTGACATTGGTGAAGGAATTACAAGTGACATTGGTGAAGGAATTACAAGTGACGTGAGCAGATTTGCTGATGATACAATAATAGGCCGAATGATTGAGAGGGATACCAGTGAATTCCAGGAGGATTTGAACCAATTAATGTCTTGGTCTGGAAAGTGGCAGATGAAGTTCAGTGTGGACAAGTGTAAAGTCCTAGTCCTTGGTAATGAGAATAACCCTTGAAGTTATAAACTAGGGGTTGTAGAGCTTGATCATACAGACTGTGAAAAGGACTTGAGTCATGGTAAGCAGAAACCTAAAGTCAAGACAGCAGTGCCTAAGTGTGTGCAATAAGGCTTACATATTACTAGGATTTATTTCAATAAGTATAAGTAACAGAAACCTAAAAGGTATTTTACAGGTCAGTACATCACTAGTAAGAAAATCAGAAACATATGCAACATCTGGGTATCTTTAATGTAGATGTTTCGCCATCCAGTGGCTTAATCAATACAAATTCTAGGACATAATTTGAAGACAATAGAACTATATACAAAAGATGAGGTAATCAGTCCCTCAGCCTTGGAGTTGGTGTGAAGAGCACCGTAGTCGTGGAGATTCTGGAGCACAGGCAAAAAGGCTGGCGCTTATATACTGGCGTCAGGTGGTAAAGGACGGGTAGTAGACGAAGACATTGTCACTGGTAGGCGGGATTCCCCAGTGGAAGTAGGTCATACCCGAGGGACGGGTTAGTAGAAGTGAAGAAGGTTGTAGAGATGTTCTCTGAACCAACATTCCATGATATTGCAGTGTCTAAAAATTAGACACATATGCAACATCTGGGTATCATTAATGTAGACGCTCCACCATCCAGTGACTTCATCAGTACAACTTGTCAGACACTGCAACATCATGGAATGTTGGTTCAGAGGACATATCCACAACCATCTTCACTTCTACTAACCCGTGCCTCGGGTATGACCTACTTCCACTGGGCAATCCCGCCTACCAGTGACAATGTCTTCGTCTGCTACCCGTCCCTTACCACCTGACGCCAGTATATAAACGCCAGCCTTCTTACCATACCCCCGGCCGGGATTGAACCCGCGGTCATAGAGTCTCAAAACTCCAGCCCGTCGCGTTAGCCACTAGACCAGCTAGCCACAATAAGATTCATCCAACTAGGTGTATTTCTACACCATAGGAAGGTTAGCACAGGCACCTCTGTGACCACAAATGCAAGTTTTTACAGACGAATCTCCAGCTAGCGTGGCCGTGACGAACTCTAGCTCAAGTCCCTTCACTGCCGTCAACATGACTCAAGAAATCGTAATGACACGATTGCAAACAAACCATACCCCCGGCCGGGATTGAACCCGCGGTCATAGAGTCTCAAAACTCCAGCCCGTCGCGTTAGCCACTAGACCAGCTAGCCACAATAAGATTCATCCAACTAGGTGTATTTCTACACCATAGGAAGGTTAGCACAGGCACCTCTGTGACCACAAATGCAAGTTTTTACAGACGAATCTCCAGCTAGCGTGGCCGTGACGAACTCTAGCTCAAGTCCCTTCACTGCCGTCAACATGACTCAAGAAATCGTAATGACCCCCGGCCGGGGGTATGGTTTGTTTGCAATCGTGTCATTACGATTTCTTGAGCCAGCCTTCTTGCCTGTGCTCCAGAACCTTCACAACTACGGTGGTGTAGGAGGCAGCTAGCAAGAACACTGGTGTGGTGTAGGAGGCAGCTAGCAAGAACGCTCGTGTGGTGTAGGAGGCAGCTAGGAAGAACGCTCGTGTGGTGTAGGAGGCAGCTAGCAAGAACACTGGTGTGGTGAAGGAGGCAGCTAGCAAGAACACTGGTGTGGTGAAGGAGGCAGCTAGCAAGAACACTGGTGTGGTGAAGGAGGCAGCTAGCAAGAACACTGGTGTGGTGAAGGAGGCAGCTAGCAAGAACACTGGTGTGGTGTAGGACGCAGCTAGCAAGAACACTGGTGTGGTGTAGGAGGCAGCTAGGAAGAACGCTGGTGTGGTGTAGGAGGCAGCTAGGAAGAACACTGGTGTGGTGTAGAAGGCAGCTAGGAAGAACACTGGTGTGGTGCAGGAGGCAGCTAGGAAGAACACTGGTGTGGTGTAGGAGGCAGCTAGCAAGAACACTGGTGTGGTGAAGGAGGCAGCTAGCAAGAACACTTGTGTGGTGTAGGAGGCAGCTAGCAAGAACACTGGTGTGGTGTAGAAGGCAGCTAGGAAGAACGCTGGTGTGGTGCAGGAGGCAGCTAGGAAGAACACTGGTGTGGTGTAGGAGGCAGCTAGGAAGAACACTGGTGTGGTGTAGGAGGCAGCTAGGAAGAACACTGGTGTGGTGTAGGAGGCAGCTAGGAAGAACACTGGTGTGGTGTAGGAGGCAGCTAGGAAGAACACTGGTGTGGTGAAGGAGGCAGCTAGGAAGAACACTGTTGTGGTGAAGGAGGCAGCTAGCAAGAACACTGGTGTGGTGTAGGAGGCAGCTAGCAAGAACACTGGTGTGGTGTAGGAGGCAGCTAGCAAGAACACTGGTGTGGTGTAGGAGGCAGCTAGGAAGAACACTGGTGTGGTGTAGGAGGCAGCTAGCAAGAACACTGGTGTGGTGAAGGAGGCAGCTAGAAAGAACACAGGTGTGGTGTAGGAGGCAGCTAGCAAGAACACTGGTGTGGTGTAGGAGGCAGCTAGGAAGAAAACTGGTGTGGTGTAGGAGGCAGCTAGGAAGAACACTGGTGTGGTGCAGGAGGCAGCTAGGAAGAACACTGGTGTGGTGTAGAAGGCAGCTAGGAAGAACACTGGTGTGGTGAAGGAGGCAGCTAGCAAGAACACTGGTGTGGTGTAGGAGGCAGCTAGGAAGAACACTGGTGTGGTGTAGGAGGCAGCTAGGAAGAACACTGGTGTGGTGAAGGAGGCAGCTAGCAAGAACACTGGTGTGGTGAAGGAGGCAGCTAGGAAGAACACTGGTGTGGTGTTGGAGGCAGCTAGGAAGAACACTGGTGTGGTGTAGGAGGCAGCTAGGAAGAAAACACTGGTGTGGTGTAGGAGGCAGCTAGGAAGAACACTGGTGTGGTGAAGGAGGCAGCTAGCAAGAACACTCTTAGTCTGGTATAGGATACGGGGGGGGGGGAAGCTACAAGGGTCATTGGCCTAATTAACATACCTGGGTGTGTCGACCTTCGTGACTTCCAGGCTGTGTGTGCTCACCTGTATGTGATTGCAGGGGTCGACTCATAGCTCCTGGCTCCTCCTCTTCGCTGGTCGTTCCTAGGTAAACTCTCCCTGCTTCGAGAGTTTTATCGTATCTCTTCTTCAAGCTATGTATGGATTCTACCTCCACTACATCCTTCTCCTGATTGTTCCACTTCCTGACAACTCTGTGACTAAAGAAGTGCTTCCTAACATCCCTGTGACTTATCTGAGTTTTCAACTTAGAGTTGTGACCCTTTGTTATTGTGTCACATATAAATATTCTGTCCGTATCCACCTTGTGAGTTCCTTTCAATATTTTATATGTCGTTATCATGTCTCCCCCTGTCCCTCCTGTCCTCCAGTGTTGTCAGGTTGAGTTCCCTTAACCTCTCCTCGTAGGATATGCCCTTTATCCCCGGGACTCGTTTTGTTGCAAGCCTTTGCACTTTCTCTAATTTCCTGTCGTGCTTGACCAGGTGTGGGTTCCATACTGGTGTGTGTGTGTGTGTGTGTGTGTGTGTGTGTGTGTGTGTGTACTCACCTAATTGTACTCGCCTAATTGTGGTTGCAGGGGTCGAGACTAAGCTCCTGGCCCCGCCTCTTCACTGATCGCTACTGGGTCCTCTCTCTCTGCTTCCTGAGCTTTGTCATACCTCTTCTTAAAACTATGTATGGTTCCTGCCTCCACTACTTCACTTGCTAGGCTATTCCACTTGCTGACAACTCTATGACTGAAGAAATACTTCCTAACTTCCCTGTGACTCGTCTGAGTCTTCAGCTTCCAGTTGTGACCCCTTGTCCCTGTGTCCCCTCTCTGGAACATCCAATCTCTGTCCACCTTGTCTATTCCCCGCAGTATCTTGTATGTCGTTATCATGTCTCCCCTGACCCTTCTGTCCTCCAGTGTCGTCAGTCCGATTTCCCTTAACCTTTCCTCGTACGACATTCCCTTGAGCTCTGGGACTAGCCTTGTTGCGAACCTTTGTACTTTATCTAACTTCCTGACGTGCTTGACCAGGTGTGGGTTCCAGACTGGTGCTGCATACTCCAGTATGGGCCTAACATACACAATGTACAGTGTCTTGAACGATTCCTTATTAAGGTATCGGAACGCTATTCTCAGGTTTGCCAGGCGCCCGTATGCTGCAGCGGTTATTTGGTTGATGTGTGCCTCCGGTGATGTGCTCGGTGTTATGGTCACCCCAATGTCTTTCTCCCTGAGTGAGGTCTGTAGTCTTTGTCCACCTAGCCTATACTCTGTCTGCGGTCTTCTTTGCCCCTTCCCAATCTTCATGACTTTGCATTTGGCTGGATTGAATTCGAGAAGCCAGTTACTGGACCACATGTCCAGCCTGTCCATGTCTCTTTGCAGTCCTGCCTCATCCTCGTCCGATTTAATTCTTCTCATCAACTTCATGTCATCTGCAAACAGGGACACTTCAGAGTCTATTCCTTTCATCATGTCGTTCACATATATCAAAAATAGCACTGGTCCTAGAACTGACCCCTGTGGGACTCCGCTCGTAACAGGCGCCCACTGTGATACCTCTTCACGTACCATGACTCGTTGCTGCCTCCCTGTCAGGTATTCTTTTATCCATTGCGCCTGATCCTCCAGCTTCTGCACTAATCTCTTGTGGGGAACTGTGTCAAAGGCCTTCCTACAGTCTAGGAAAACTCAATCTACCCACCCCTCTCTCTCGTGTCTTACTTCTGTTACCTTGTCATAAAACTCCAGGAGGTTTGTGATACAAGATTTGCCTTCCATGAACCCATGCTGGTTTTCATTTATAATCTTGTTCCTTTCCAGGTGTTCGACCACTCTCCTCCTGATAATCTTCTCCATGACTTTGCACACAATACGTGTCAGAGAGACAGGTCTGTAGTTTAGTGCCTCGTTTCTGTTTCCTTTCTTAAATATGGGGGACTACATTAGCTGTCATTCATTTCTCAGGTAGTTGCCCAGTTTCAAGGGATGTGTCGAAGATTGTGGTTAGAGGCACGCACAGCATCTCTGCTCCTTCTCTCAGGACCCATGGGGAGATGTCCGGTCCCATCGCCTTTGAGGTGTCAAGGTCACTTAAGAGCTTCTTCACCTCCTCCTCAGTTGTTCGTATGTCATCCAACACTTGTTGGTATATTCCCTCTTGATGTTCCCTTCTGTGCAGTCTTCCCACAGCCCTTCCTGTCTCTACCGTAAAAACTTCCTTAAATCTCCTGTTCAGCTCCTCACATACCTCCTGATCATTTCTTGTGAGTTCTCCACCTTCTGTCCTTAATCTGATCACCTGGTCTTTGACTGTTGTCTTCCTCCTGATGTGGCTATACAACAGTTTCGGGTCAGTCTTGATTCTCGATGCTATATCATTTTCATACTGTCGCTGGGCCTCCCTCCTAACCTGTGCGTACTCATTCCTGGCTCTGCGACTGATCTCCCTATTTTCGTGTGTTCTCTGCCTTCTGTACTTTTTCCATTCTCTATTGCACTTTGTTTTTGCCTCCTTACACCGTCGGGTAAACCAGGGGCTCGTTCTGGTCTTCCCGTTGTAACTGTTGCCCTTGGGAATAAACCTTTCCACTGCCTCCTTGCATTTTGTTGTTACATATTCCATCATTTCATTTACTGGCTTTCCTGCCAGTTCTCTGTCCCACTGGACCTCCCGCAGGAAGTTCTTCAACCCTATGTAGTCCCCTCTTTTATAGTCAGGCTTTTCCCATTCAACTCCTGTTATTCTCTCCACTTGCAGCTCTACTATGAATTCAAAGCACAGAACCACGTGGTCGCTAGCTCCTAGGGGACTCTCATACTTGATGTCCTCAATGTCTGAGCTGCCCAGGGTGAACACAAGGTCCAATCTTGCTGGTTCATCCTCCCCTCTCACTCTGGTAGTGTCCTTAACATGTTGGTGCATGAGGTTTTCCAGCACCACGTCCAACATCCTGGCTTTCCATGTTTCGGGACCCCCATGTGACTCCAGGTTTTCCCAGTCAATCTCCCTGTGGTTGAAATCCCCTATAACCAGCAACTTTGCTCTGCTGGAGTGAGCTCTTCTTGCCACCTCAGCAAGTGTGTCCACCATTGCTCTGTTGCTCTCTTCATATTCCTCTCTTGGCCTCCTGCAGTTCTGTGGTGGATTATACATCACTGCAATGACCACTTTGTGTTCCCCAGACTGAAGTGTACCTGCTATGTAGTCTCTTTCTCCCGTCTCATCTATGCCTTCCATTTTCTCGAATTTCCATCTGTTTTTTTACGAGCAGAGCAACCCCACCTCCCCCCCTGCCCCTTCTATCTTTCCTCATGATCTGGTATCCTGGTGGGAAGATTGCATCTGTTATTGTCTCCGTGAGTTTTGTTTCTGTAACTGCTATGATTTCTGGGGACTTCTCATTGATTCTTTCTTGCCATTCCTCATGTTTATTCGTTAATCCATCTGCATTTGTGTACCAAACCTTCAACTTCTGTAACTGTGGTGCGGGGGGTGGAAACAGAGGGATTGGTGTGTGATTGTTGGTTTGGATTGTTCAGTTGCCTTGGGGGTGTCGTGGCTGGAGTCCTTCTGCAGGTGTTTCTGGGGGGTCCGCTTGTCTTTCCATTTGATCCTGGGTTATTCTGCTCTCCTTTTTCATTTCCTCCCATTTCTTCTTTCGTTTTTGAACTCTCTCTTTCATTGTCTTCCTTTCGTCCTGTGTTCTGTCTAGATCGAGATACACACTCCGGAACTCCTGCTTGCCTCTCAGCCGTGCTTTCTCCTGCAGGATCATGGTTCGGGTTGATTCTGCCTTGAAAATTACTTTGAGAGGCCGATTCCTTTTCTTTGTGAACCACCCGATTCTCCGAAAATTTGCCACCTGGGTCATGTCCCCCTCGCATATCACCTTCATGATATCTTCAATCGCTTTTTTCTCCTCCTGCTTTCTTTCATCATAAGTTTCACCTTTAGCTTTGTCTAGCCCATAGACAAACACGGATCTCTCCCTTTCCACCTCCCACTGTGACTCCCATTGCATCCTCTGATGTGTTTTAGTGGAGTGTTCCTTCCTTCAGTCCCTTCCCTAGCTATGGCCCCTATGCTTCTTGGTTTGTCCTTCCTGCTCACCTGTTCCTGGCCCCCACAGGTATCTGGTAAGGTCCTTGCACATGTCCTAGTTCCTTCAATGTCTTCCAACCTCTCATTCTGTCCTAGTGTGCTCCCTGTCTTTGTTTTGGCCCCCATGTGGGTTTGACAGGACCTCTGCATACAGTTTAGTTTCCATGCTTCCTTCAGACCTATTGTCTGTGTTTGATGTAGCCATTGCCGATACTACTTCTGTAATATCTTTGTCTCTGTGCTGTTTCAGATGTCTCAGCTCCTCTTCTAATCTCTCAATCTTGACTTCTGCTGCTGTGGCCTGTTGTTTCCACATTCTGCATTCTGCTGCTAACCTCTCTTCCATCTTCCTTTCCAGCTCATCTAGTATCCTTCCCCAGTCTGTGTGTGTGTGTGTGTGTATGTATGTGTGTGTGTGTGTGTGTGTGTATGTGTGTGTGTGTGTGTGTGTGTATAATTGTGTGTGTGTGTGTGTGTGTGTGTGTGTGTGTGTGTGTGTGTGTTTGTATTATTTTGTGTGCGTGTGTGTGTGTGTGTGTGTGTGTGTAATATTTGGTGTGTGTGTGTGTGTGTGTGTGTGTGTGTGTGTGTAATTGTGTGTGTGTGTGTGTGTGTGTATAATTGTGTGTGTGTGTGTGTGTGTGTGTGTGTGTGTGTGTGTGTGTAATTGTGTGTGTGTGTGTGTGTGTGTATAATTGTGTGTGTGTGTGTGTGTGTGTGTGTGTGTGTGTATAATTGTGTGTGTGTGTGTGTGTGTGTGTGTGTGTGTGTGTGTGTATAATTGTGTGTGTGTGTGTGTGTGTGTGTGTATAATTGTGTGTGTGTGTATGAGAGTTTATATCACTTGCAGTTGTGTATCAGTGTATATATGCAGAGTTTAAATTAATCATTATTTCCTGTATGACATGCAGCCTTAATAACCCTCCTGTTGTTAATTAAGGTTTAAATCTAATTAACGAAATAGTAAGAGCCATATAATGTAAAGGAAATAGGATGTAATTAGGTTTGGTCCTAGGAAGGGAAGGGTGAATACAATTTCTAGGATGCATTACTCTTCCCAGCATCCAGATGTTTCATCTCCTCTCATCCGTCTGGTGAGATTGCAGCATCCAGATGCCTTATCTCTGTCAGGTGAGATTGCAGCATCTAATGCATCTCTCAGCCGTCAGGTAAGATTGGAACTTCCAACGCCTCATCTCTCAGCCGTCTGAGATTGCAGCATCCAGATGCCTTATCTCTCAGCCGTCTGAGATTGCAGCATCCAGATACCTCATCTCTCCTCAGCTCCCAGATGAGGTTACAGCATTCAGCTGTCATCTCCACTCTTCCTCAGCCGGTGGCTGAGGAAGCAATTGTCGGAATGATGATAATTAGGAATAATTTTCCCATCAGAGAAGATTGGTCCCTACTTTCCACCTACTTACCGTGTGATGCTCAGGTCGACAGGTCGCATCTCCTGCTTCTCTGTCTAAAGGGGAAGGGGAGTACCTACTTGCTAGTGAAAGGCTGCTTCCTCTGCAGTCTCTCGTGTTGGTTAAGTGAGATTAGTGGTAAGTAGGTACACCTGAGGAATGAGTTAGGTGAGGTGTCTGATGAGAAACATCCAGTGCATGATTTGCAAGGCTATTTCAGAAGACGGTTACACTCCTACAGGAGTTCGAGGGCCTCTAGCACGGCTTCTGTAGGTGAAAGGGATCTGTAACACCTTCCACATACCTGCAGGAGGGATGAATCTCTCACACACCTGCAGAAGGTAACCTCTCACACACCTGCAGAAGGTAACCTCTCACACACCTGCAGAAGGTAACCTCTCACACACCTGCAGAAGGTAACCTCTCACACACCTGCAGAAGGTAACCTCTCACACACCTGCAGAAGGTAACCTCTCACACACCTGCAGAAGGTAACCTCACACACACCTGAAGGAGGCAACCTCTCTCACACCTGAAGGAGGCAACCTCTCCCACACCTGCAGGAGGTAAGACCTCTCTCACACCTGCAGGAGGTAACAGCCTCTCCCACACCTGCAGAAGATAACAGCCTCTCCCACACCTGCAGGAGGTAACAGCCTCTCCCACACCTCCTGCAGGAGGGAGATTGCACCGCCAGCAGCCCCTCCGTGATTGCACTCCTAAAACTGTCCTTAATCTCTGAGACGCTGAAGTTGATGTCACCAAGGAAATGATCTTAGACGTACGTGTGTGTGTGTGTGTGTGTGTGTGTGTGTGTGTTTGGTTTCAGTTTAGTGGACGGAGGATCGAGCCTTCACTACTCATTACGTTAAATATCTCTGGAATTTAGAGCCTCAGAAAATTAATAATATTTATTACCAATCTTTTTATAAATACCTCTCGCATATGTTGTTGCTATTGTTGCTGTTGTTATTGCTGCTGCTGCTGCTATTGTTGCTGTTATTGCTGTTTCTGCTATTGTTGCTGTTGTTATTGCTGCTGCTGCTATTGTTGCTGTTGTTATTGCTGCTGCTGCTATTGTTACTGTTGTTATTGCTGCTGCTGCTATTGTTGCTGTTATTGCTGCTGCTGCTATTGTTGCTGTTATTGCTGTTTCTGCTATTGTTGCTGTTGTTATTGCTGCTGCTGCTATTGTTGCTGCTGTTATTGCTGTTTCTGCTATTGTTGCTGTTGTTATTGCTGCTGCTGCTATTGTTGCTGTTGTTATTGCTGCTGCTGCTATTGTTGCTGTTGTTATTGCTGCTGC
>NW_027195027.1:105000-115000 GCF_038502225.1 Cherax quadricarinatus
TCCCTACCCCCTCACAGACTCTCCCCCTCACAGACTCTCCCTCCCCCTCACAGACCCCCTCCCCCATCAAAGACCCCCCTCCCCCTCACAGACTCTCCCTCCCCCTCACAGACTCTCCCTCCCCCTCACAGACTCACTCTCCCTACCCCCTCACAGACTCTCTCTCCCCCTCACAGAATCTCCCTCCCCCTCACAGACCCCATCCCCCATCAAAGACCCCCCTCCCCCTCACAGACTCTCCCTACCCCCTCACAGACTCTCCCTCCCCCTCACAGGCCCTCCTTCCCCCCTCACAGACCCTCCCTCCCCCCTCACAGACCCTCCCTCCCCCCTCACAGACCCTCCCTCCCCCCTCACAGACCCTCCCTCCCCCTCACAGACCCCCCTCCCCCCCTCACAGACCCCCCTCCCCCCTCACAGACTCTCCCTTCCTCCATCCCCAGAGAAAACCTCCGACAGGAGACAAAGCATCAATTAACCCACAGATGCAACAAGCTAAGCATTTTTACCCCAGCATGTTGGGGCATTACCAGCAGCATTCTCTCGTGATGGAAGCAACAGCAACAGCACCAACAACAGCAGCAACACCAACAACAGCAGCAGCAGCAACAGCAGCAACAACAACAGCAACAGCAGCAACACCAACAACAACAGCAGCAGCAACAGCAACAGCAGCAACAACAGCAACAGCAGCAACACCAACAACAGCAGCAACAACAACAGCAACAACAACAGCAGCACCAACAACAGCACCAACAACAGCAGCACCAACAACAGCAGCACCAGCAACAGCAGCACCAACAGCAGCAGCAACAACAGCAGCACCAACAACAGCAGCACCAGGAACAGGAACACCAACAACAGCAGCAGCACCAACAGCAGCAGCAGTAACAGCAGCACCAACAACAGCAGCACCAGCAACAACAGCAGCACCAACAACAGCAGCAGCACCAACAACAGCAGCAGCACCAACAACAGCAGCAACAACAAACAGCAGCAGCACCAGCAACAGCAACACCAACAACAGCAGCACCAGCAACAGCAGCACTAACAGCAGCAGCACCACCAACAGCAGCAGCAGCAACAGCAGCACCAAGAACAGCAGCACCAGCAACAGGAACACCAACAACAGCACCAGCACCAACAACAACAGCAGCACCAACAACAACAGCAGCAGCACCAACAACAGCAGCAGCACCAACAACAACAACAGCAGCAACAAACAACAGCAGCAGCACCAGTAACAGCAACACCAACAACAGCAGCACCAACAACAGCAGCACCAACAACAGCAACAGCACCAACAGCAGCAGCACCAACAACAGCAGCACCAACAACAGCACCAACAACAGCACCAACAACAACAGCACCAACAACAACAGCACCAACAACAACAGCACCAACAACAGCAGCACCAGCAACAGCAACACCAACAACAGCAACAACAGCACCAACAACAGCAACAACAGCAACAACAGCAACACCAACAACAACAGCACCAGCAACAGCAACACCACCAACAGCAGCGCCAGCAACAGCAGCACCAACAGCAGCAACAGCAGCAACAACAGCAGCAACAACAGCAGCACCAACATCAGCAGCACCAACAACAACAGCAGCAACACCAACAACAGCAGCACCAACAACAACAGCAACACCAACAACAGCAACAGCAACAACAGCAGCACCAGCAATAGCAACAACAGCAGCACCAACAACAGCAACACTAACAACAGCAGCACCAGCAACAGCAACACCAGCAACAGCAGCACCAACAACAGCAGCACCATCAACAGCAGCACCAGCAACAGCAACAACAACAGCAGCACCAACAACAGCAATAGCAACAGCAGCACCAACAACAGCAGCACCAATAACAGCATCAACAATAGCAGCACCATCAACAGCAGCACCATCAACAGCAGCACCAACAACAACAACAGCAGCAACAGCAACACCAACAACAGCAGCAACAGCAACACCAACAACAGCAGCACCAGCAACAGCAACAACAACAGCACCAACAACAGCAACAACAGCAGCACCAGCAATAGCAACAACAGCAGCACTAACAACAGCTACAGCAGCACCAACAACAACAGCACCAACAACAACAACAACAATAGCAGCACCAGCAACAGCAACAACAACAGCAACAACAGCAGCAGCACCAACAACAGCAACAACAGCAACAACAGCAGCAGCACCAACAACAGCAACAACAGCAACAACAGCAACAAGAACAACAGCAACAACAGCAGCAGTACCAACAACAGCAACAACAGCACCACCAGCAACAGCAACACCAACAACAGCAGCACCAACAACAGCAGCACCAACAACAGCAACAACAGCAGCAGCACCAACAACAACAACAACAGCAGCACCAAAAACAACAGCACCAACAACAACAAGAACAATAGCAGCACCAGCAACAACAACAGCAACAACAGCAGCACCAACAACAGCAACAACAACATCAACAACAGCAGCAGCACCAACAACAGCAACAACAGCAACAACAGCAGCAGCACCAACAACAGCAACAAGAACAACAACAACAGCAGCAGTACCAACATCAGCAACAACAGCACCACCAGCAACAGCAACACCAACAACAGCAGCACCAACAACAGCAACAACAGCAACAACAGCAACAGCACCAACAACAACAAGAGCAACAGCAACAACAGCAACAAGAACAACAGCAACAACAGCAGCAGTACCAACAACAGCAACAACAGCACCACCAGCAACAGCAACACCAACAACAACAGCACCAACAACAGCAGCACCAACAACAGCAGCAGCACCAACAACAACAACAGCAGCACCAACAACAGCACCAACAACAACAGCACCAACAACAACAACAACAATAGCAGCACCAGCAACAGCAACAACAACAGCAACAACAGCAGCAGCACCAACAACAGCAACAACAACATCAACAACAGCAGCAGCACCAACAACAGCAACAACAGCAACAACAGCAGCAGCACCAACAACAGCAACAAGAACAACAACAACAGCAGCAGTACCAACATCAGCAACAACAGCACCACCAGCAACAGCAACACCAACAACAACAACAGCAGCACCAACAACAACAGCACCAACAACAACAACAACAATAGCAGCACCAGCAACAGCAACAACAACAGCAACAACAGCAGCAGCACCAACAACAGCAACAACATCAACAACAGCAGCAGCACCAACAACAGCAACAACAGCAACAACAGCAGCAGCACCAACAACAGCAACAAGAACAACAACAACAGCAGCAGTACCAACAACAGCACCAACAACAACAACAGCAGCACCAACAACAGCAGCAGCAGCACCAACAACAGCAACAACAACATCAACAACAGCAGCAGCACCAACAACAGCAACAACAGCAGCAGCACCAACAACAGCAACAAGAACAACAGCAACAACAGCAGCAGTACCAACATCAGCAACAACAGCACCACCAGCAACAGCAACACCAACAACAGCAGCACCAACAACAGCAGCACCAACAACAGCAACAACAGCAGCAGCACCAACAACAGCAACTCCAGCAACAACAACAGCAGCAGCACCAACAACAGCAACAACAACAGCACCTCCAACAACAGCAGCACCAACAACAGCAACAAGAACAGCAGCAACAACAGCAGCACCAACAACAGCAACAGCAACAACAGCAGCACCAGCAACATCACCAACAGCAACAACAGCAGCACCAGCAACATCACCAACAGCAACAACAGCAGCACCAGCAACATCACCAACAGCAACAACAGCAGCACCAACAACAGCAACAGCAACAGCAGCACCATCAACATCAGCACCAACAACAACAGCAGCAACAACAGCAGCAGCACCAACAACAGCAACAGCAGCACCAACAACAGCAGCACCAACAACAGCAACAGCAGCACCAACAACAGCAGCACCAACAACAGCAACAACAGCAGCATCAACAGCAGCACCAACAACAGTAACAGCAACAACAGCAGCACCAGCAACAGCAACAACAGCAGCAGCAACAACAGCAGCACCAACAACAGCAACAGCAACAACAGCAACAGCAGCAACAACAACAGCAACAGCAACAACAGCAACAACAACAACAGCAGCACCAACAACAGCAGTACCACCAACAGCAGCACCAACAACAGCAGTACCACCAACAGCAGCACCAACAACAGCAGTACCACCAACAGCAGCACCAACAACAGCAGCCCCAACAACAGCAGTACCACCAACAGCAGCACCAACAACAGCAGTACCAACAACAACAGCAGCACCAACAACAGCAGCACCAACAACAGTAGCAACACCAGCAACAACAGCAACAGCAGCAACAGCAGCAATAGCAACAGAAACAACAGCAGCACCAGCAACAGCAGCAACAGCAACAACAGCAACAGAAACAACAGCAGCAACAGCAACAACATCAACAGCAACAACAGCAGCAACAACACCAGCAGCAACAGCAACAGGAACAACAGCAGCAACAGCAGCAGCACCAACAACAGCAGCAGCAGCAACAGCAGCAGCAGTAACAGCAACAACAGCAGCAGCAACAGCAGCAGCAGTAACAGCAACAACAGCAGCAGCAACAACAGCACAATTAGCATGTGTTATAAACGGTTTATTTTTGTCCTCCAATAAGGACACTTTCCCTGAGGACTTGTCTGTATTTATGTATTTTACGTGAAGAAAATGTGTTGGTGCTCTATGTAGAGCTATAGGTTGGTGCTCTGTGTAGAGCTCTGTGTTGGTGCTCTGTGTAGAGCTCTGTGTTGGTGCTCTGTGTAGAGCTCTGTGTTGGTGCTCTGTGTAGAGCTCTGTGTTGGTGCTCCGTGTAGAGCCCTTTGTTGGTGCCCTGTGTAGAGCTCTGTTGGTGCTCTGTGTAGAGCTCTGTGTTGGTGCTCTGTGTAGAGCTCTGTGTTGGTGCTCTGTGTAGAGCTCTGTGTTGGTGCTCCGTGTAGAGCCCTTTGTTGGTGCCCTGTGTAGAGCTCTGTTGGTGCTCTGTGTAGAGCTCTGTGTTGGTGCTCTGTGTAGAACTCTTTGTTGGTGCTCTGTGTAGAGCTCTTTGTTGGTGCTCTGTGTAGAGCTCTTTGTTGGTGCTCTGTGTAGAGCTCTTTGTTGGTGCTCTGTGTAGAGCTCTTTGTTGGTGCTCTGTGTAGAGCTCTGTGTTGGTGCTCTGTGTAGAGCTCTGTGTTGGTGCTCTGTGTAGAGCTCTTTGTTGGTGCTCTGTGTAGAGCTCTTTGTTGGTGCTCTGTGTAGAGCTCTTTGTTGGTGCTCTGTGTAGAGCTCTTTGTTGGTGCTCTGTGTAGAGCTCTGTGTTGGTGCTCTGTGTAGAGCTCTGTGTTGGTGCTCTGTGTAGAGCTCTGTGTTGGTGCTCTGTGTAGAGCTCTGTCTTGGTGCTCCGTGTAGAGCCCTTTGTTGGTGCCCTGTGTAGAGCTCTGTTGGTGCTCTGTGTAGAGCTCTGTGTTGGTGCTCTGTGTAGAACTCTTTGTTGGTGCTCTGTGTAGAGCTCTTTGTTGGTGCTCTGTGTAGAGCTCTGTGTTGGTGCTCTGTGTAGAGCTCTGTGTTGGTGCTCTGTGTAGAGCCCTTTGGTGCGCTGTGTAGAGCGCTGTGTTGGTGCTCTGTGTAGAGCTCTGGGTTGGTGCTCTGTGTAGAGCCCTTTGTTGGTGCTCTGTGTAGAGCTTTTTGTTGGTGCTCTGTGTAGAGCTCTTTGTTGGTGCTCTGTGTAGAGCTCTGTGTTGGTGCTCTGTGTAGAGCTCTGTGTTGGTGCTCTGTGTAGAGCCCTTTGTTGGTGCTCTGTGTAGAGCTCTTTGTTGGTGCTCTGTGTAGAGCTCTTTGTTGGTGCTCTGTGTAGAGCTCTGTGTTGGTGCTCTGTGTAGAGCTCTGTGTTGGTGCTCTGTGTAGAGCCCTTTGTTGGTGCCCTGTGTAGAGCTCTGTGTTGGTGCTCTGTGTAGAGCTCTGTGTTGGTGCTCTGTGTAGAGCTCTGTGTTGGTGCTCTGTGTAGAGCTCTGTGTTGGTGCTCTGTGTAGAGCTCTGTGTTGGTGCTCTGTGTAGAGCCCTTTGTTGGTGCCCTGTGTAGAGCTCTGTGTTGGTGCTCTGTGTAGAGCTCTGTGTTGGTGCTCTGTGTAGAGCTCTGTGTTGGTGCTCTGTGTAGAGCTCTGTGTTGGTGCTCTGTGTAGAGCTCTGTGTTGGTGCTCTGTGTAGAGCTCTGTGTTGGTGCTCTGTGTAGAGCTCTGTGTTGGTGCTCTGTGTAGAGCTCTGTGTTGGTGCTCTGTGTAGAGCTCTGTGTTGGTACTCTGTGTAGAGCTCTGTGTTGGTGCTCTGTGTAGAGCTCTGTGTTGGTGCTCTGTGTAGAGCCCTTTGTTGGTGCTCTGTGTAGAGCTCTGTGTTGGTGCTCTGTGTAGAGCTCTGTGTTGGTGCTCTGTGTAGAGCTCTGTGTTGGTGCTCTGTGTAGAGCTCTGTGTTGGTGCTCTGTGTAGAGCTCTGTGTTGGTGCTCTGTGTAGAGCTCTGTGTTGGTGCACTGTGTAGAGCTCTGTGTTGGTGCTCTGTGTAGAGCTCTGTGTTGGTGCTCTGTGTAGAGCTCTTTGTTGGTGCTCTGTGTAGAGCTCTGTGTTGGTGCTCTGTGTAGAGCTCTTTGGTGGTGCTCTGTCTCTGTGTTGGTGCTCTGTGTTGAGCTCTTTGTTGGTGCTCTGTGTAGAGCTCTGTGTTGGTGCTCTGTGTAGAGCTCTGTGTTGGTGCTCTGTGTAGAGCTGTGTTGGTGCTCTGTGTAGAGCTCTGTGTTGGTGCTCTGTGTAGAGCTCTGTGTTGGTGCTCTGTGTAGAGCTCTTTGTTGGTGCTCTGTGTAGAGCTCTTTATTGGTGCTCTGTGTAGAGCTCTTTGTTGGTGCTCTGTGTAGAGCTTTGTTGGTGCTCTGTGTAGAGCTCTTTGTTGGTGCTCTGTGTAGAGCTCTGTGTTGGTGCTCTGTGTAGAGCTTGTTTTTGTCTCTAGACACAGCAGTAGTAATAGTAACAGTAATAACAGTAATAGCAGTAATAGTAACAGTAATAGCAGTAATAGTAACAGTAATAACAGTAATAGCAGTAATAATAACAGTAATAGCAGTAATAGCAGTAATAGTAACAGTAATAGCAGTAATAACAGTAATAGCAGTAATAGTAACAGTAATAGCATTAATAACAGCAATAACAGTAATAGCAATAACAGTAATAGGAGCAGTAATAGTAACAGTAATAGCAGCAGTTATAGTAACAGTAATAGCAACAGTAATAATAGCAACAGTAATAGTAACAGTAATAGCAGCAGTAATAGCAACAGTAATGGTAATAGCAACAGTAATAGTAATAGCAACAGTAATAGTAACAGTAATAGTAGCAGTGATAATGGTAGCATTAGTGGTAACAGGAACAGAAACAGCAGTAGCAGCAGTAACAGAAAGAGTAACAGCAACAGTAACAGCAACAGGAGTGGTAACAGATAATTCATATGGTAATCCTAACAGAAAAGTGTGGCTTCAATAACAGTAAAACAGATGAACAGTGGCAGAATCACTGTTAAGGCGAACGTAATAAGTAACAGGAACGTGAAAGTAACAGGAACGTAACAGTAACAGGAATGTAAGAGTAACAGGAATGGAGTTGAAGAATGTGAGCGAAGACAAAGGCTGTAACATGAAACAATAGCAACAGTAACAACGGTAACGCGACCGCAACAGCAACAACAGTGATGAAGAGAATGGAAACAGAACCAAACCGCAACAACGGTAAGAGATAAGCAACGGTGACAGTCAAGCAACGGTAAAAATTAACCCATCAACGGTAACAAAGGCAAGCACCACTACCAACGGTAACAAAGGCAAGCGACAGCACCATCAACGGTAACAAAGCCAAATAACAGTAACACCAACGGCAACAAAGGCAAACAACAGCACCACCAACGGCAACAAAGCCAAACAACAGCACCAGCAACGGTAACAAAGCCAAACAACAGCGCCACCAACGGTAACAAACAGCACCACCAACAACGGTAACAGACAAACAGCAGCACCACCAACGGTAACAAAGCCAAACAACAGCGCCACCAACGGCAACAAACAGCAGCACCACCAACGGTAACAAACAGCATCACCACCAACGGTAACAAAGGCAAACAGCACCACCAACGGTAAGAAAGATAAACAACAGCACCAGCAACGGTAACAAGAGCAATAACGGTTACGCCACAACAGCGACAACAGAAATGTCGAACCCGTCGTCAATATTGCTCAGTACTGTTGCAACAACAGCCGAGCACAGCACTGCAGCATGCAAGACAGTGTTGCACACCCTCAACACACCTGGCTGCAATACCAACACTCTCACTGTTACAGGACGGAGGTTCGAGCCTCCACCCTTTTCGTGTTTAGTTTGATATGTATCTAAGATATTTGTCACGCAATCCTTATCTACGGAGGAGTAATAAGAGTAATAGTGAGTAATTGTAGGAGTAATAGATTAAGAATTGATAGAGCACGAGTGTGTGTACTCACCTAGTTGTGGTTGCAGGGGTCGAGTCACATCTCCTGGCTTTGACTCGTTCGTGTGTGTGTGTGTGTGTGTGTGTGTGTGTGTGTGTATGTGTGTGTGTGTGTGTGTACTCACCTATTTGTGGTTGCAGAGGTGAAGACGTAGCTCCTGGCCCCTCCTCTTCGCTGGTCGCTTTTAGGTCCTCCCTCTCCCTGCTCCAAGAGCTTTATCGTGTGTGTGTGTGTGTACGTACTCACCTAATTGTGGTTGCAGGGGTCGAGTCTCAGCTCCTGGCCCCGCTTCTTCACTGATCGCTACTAGGTCCTCTCTGCTCCCTGAGCTTTGTCATACCTCATCTTAAAGCTATGTATGGTTCTTACCTCCACTAAATCACTTGCTAGACTAGACTATTCCACTTCCTGACAACTCTATGACTGAAGAAATACTTCCTGTGTGTGTGTGTGTGTGTGTGTGTGTGTGTGTGTGTGTGTGTGTGTGTGTGTGTGTGTGTGTGATGCCGTGCCCATCAAAGAGATGCCATGGAATCCATATCAAGATATCCATCCATGGGTAAAGTACCACATTGGTGTATTTATCCTAAGACTCCCAGATGGATTTGGATATTCTATCCAGTGGTGTTGCATACTTCTGTATCTTAGTATTGAACTCCATCAAATTTCGTGTGGTCTTAGGCTTTATAAACGATACTTGGCTTCATGTTTCTAAGGTATGAAGGCATTTTCCCCTAAATGGGTTGGTAGAGCACTCAGCTTACACATTGAAGTCTGTGGTTCGATCCCCAGAATAGGTAGAAATATTGGGGGCGTGTTTTCTTGTTCACCCAGCTACTGGGTGTTAATCGACTGGTGTGGGTCGCATCCTGGGGACAAAATTGATCTAAGTTGCGGGAAATGCTCTGCATAACAAGGTGCTTTCTATATAGCAGTATGTCATTGATGTCAGCTATGGTCTGTATAAGTTACATCACGTACTTATAGAAATAAAGATTCTCTAATCTCGGTACTTACATTGAAACCCTTGTTAGGAGCTCAGGGTGGATGTCTTGAAGACCTTAGGTGCTTTTCTTATCTCGAGGACAATTTTCTCCTCGCTGATGACTGATCTGATTAATTTACCTCTATTTTCTTCCTGATTTGTCTTCAGGGGATTAATTTTCTCTCTGGGAAGGAGGAGGAGAATAACATCTCCTTTTGAGAAATTTGATTGTTGTCTTAGAGAAGTTGTCAGGTACTTGTACCTGACCCAGACGTTTTCTAATATGTCCTAGTGTTTTGCCCACGTGTTTTTCTAAACCAATTTGTCTCTATTATCAAGGTTTATACCTTACCTCAATGGTGGAGGAGTCAGGCAAGGATTGCAAAGGTGTTGTGGTTAAAGGAACATCGTTACCTTTCGAGAAGTGAACTGTTTTTGTGGTAGTCTGAATACTTCGAGTTGTGGTAAAGTCTAG
>NW_027195027.1:120000-122500 GCF_038502225.1 Cherax quadricarinatus
TCGATAGCCAATGACTTGGGACCATTGTGTGAGAGGCGTCTTGACACTGGGGAGGGGAAGAGAAGCAGATATTTTTGTAACGTTCCTATATATATATATATTATATATATATATATATATATATATATATATATATATATATATATATATATATATATATATAATATATATATATATATATATATATATATATATATATATATATATATTATATATATATATATATATATATATATATATATATATATATATATATATATTAAATATGTATATTTTTTCATTACTTCTAAATCGAAAAATTAGACATTTTTCGTTATTTTTATAACGTAAAAAGATTAAATAATCTGAGGGGATTCGAACCTGCGTCCGCACAATTGCCAACAGCACATAACACATTCCTGGTCTAATATTTCGAAGACATATAGACAAAGCTTCTGCAGGCCTACGCACATCCCTTTTATACACATCCCTATGCTTTTTAAATACGCAGATTTTCACGCAGGAATCTTATTTTCATTAATAAGATGTCAAGACATTAACGAAAATAAGACATCAGACATATTAAGCAAATTTCTTAAATTTGCTTGTAACAGAAATGACAGATATGTATCCAGATGTGTTCCTGTTAACCCATTTTAGGCCTAGTTCCTAGGCCTAATGTGTATCCATATGCTACTGTGCTTTCATCCACAGGATGGATATGAGGTACACAAACTAGCCACT
Organism: Cherax quadricarinatus; assembly: GCF_038502225.1. Classification (NCBI taxonomy): domain Eukaryota; kingdom Metazoa; phylum Arthropoda; class Malacostraca; order Decapoda; family Parastacidae; genus Cherax; species Cherax quadricarinatus. The sequence continues at coordinate 120,724 of NW_027195027.1, forward strand.
ACCATCCACAGGATGGATATGAGGTACACAATAAACTAGCCACCACCATCCACAGGATGGATATGAGGTACACAATAAACTAGCCACTACCATCCACAGGATGGATATGAGGTACACAATAAACTAGCCACCACCATCCACAGGATGGATATGAGGTACACAATAAACTAGCCACTACCATCCACAGGATGGATATGAGGTACACAATAAACTAGCCACTACCATCCACAGGATGGATATGAGGTACACAATAAACTAGCCACCACCATCCACAGGATGGATATGAGGTACACAAACTAGCCACTACCATCCACAGGATGGATATGAGGTACACAATAAACTAGCCACTACCATCCACAGGATGGATATGAGGTACACAATAAACTAGCCACTACCATCCACAGGATGGATATGAGGTACACAATAAACTAGCCACCACCATCCACAGGATGGATATGAGGTACACAAACTAGCCACTACCATCCACAGGATGGATATGAGGTACACAATAAACTAGCCACTACCATCCACAGGATGGATATGAGGTACACAATAAACTAGCCACTACCATCCACAGGATGGATATGAGGTACACAATAAACTAGCCACTACCATCCAAAGGATGGATATGAGGTACACAATAAACTAGCCACTACCATCCACAGGATGGATATGAGGTATACAATAAACTAGCCACCACCATCCACAGGATGGATATGAGGTACACAATAAACTAGCCACTACCATCCACAGGATGGATATGAGGTACACAATAAACTAGCCACTACCATCCACAGGATGGATATGAGGTACACAATAAACTAGCCACTACCATCCACAGGATGGATATGAGGTACACAAACTAGCCACCACCATCCACAGGATGGATATGAGGTACACAAACTAGCCACTACCATCCACAGGATGGATATGAGGTACACAATAAACTAGCCACTACCACCCACAGGATGGATATGAGGTACACAATAAACTAGCCACTACCATCCACAGGATGGATATGAGGTACACAAACTAGCCACCACCATCCACAGGATGGATATGAGGTACACAATAAACTAGCCACTACCATCCACAGGATGGATATGAGGTACACAATAAACTAGCCACCACCATCCACAGGATGGATATGAGGTACACAATAAACTAGCCACCACCATCCACAGGATGGATATGAGGTACACAATAAACTAGCCACTACCATCCACAAGATCGATATGAGGTACACAATAAACTAGCCACTACCATCCACAGGATGGATATGAGGTACACAATAAACTAGCCACTACCATCCACAGGATGGATATGAGGTACACAATAAACTAGCCACCACCATCCACAGGATGGATATGAGGTACACAATAAACTAGCCACTGCCATCCACAGGATGGATATGAGGTACACAATAAACTAGCCACTACCATCCACAGGATGGATATGAGGTACACAATAAACTAGCCACTACCATCCACAGGATGGATATGAGGTACACAATAAACTAGCCACTACCATCCACAGGATGGATATGAGGTACACAATAAACTAGCCACTACCATCCACAGGATGGATATGAGGTACACAATAAACTAGCCACTACCATCCACAGGATGGATATGAGGTACACAATAAACTAGCCACTACCATCCACAGGATGGATATGAGGTACACAAACTAGCCACTACCATCCACAGGATGGATATGAGGTACACAATAAACTAGCCACTACTATCCACAGGATGGATATGAGGTACACAATAAA
>NW_027195027.1:132500-137500 GCF_038502225.1 Cherax quadricarinatus
TCCAAACAGGTGCTGCATACTCCAGTATGGGCCTGACATACACGGTGTACAGTGTCTTGAACGATTCCTTACTAAGGTATCGGAATGCTGTTCTCAGGTTTGCCAGGCTCCCATATGCTGCAGCAGTTATCTGATTGATGTGTGCTTCCGGAGACATGCTCGGTGTTATACTCACCCCAAGATCTTTCTCCTTGAGTGAGGTTTGCAGTCTTTGGCCACCTAGCCTATACTCTGTCTGTGGTCTTCTGTGCCCTTCCCCTATCTTCATGACTTTGCATTTGGCAGGATTAAATTCGAGAAACCATTTGCTGGACCAGGTGTCCAGTCTGTCCAGGTCTCTTTGAAGTCCTGCCTGGTCCTCATCAGATTTAATTCTCCTCATTAACTTCACATCATCTGCAAACAGGGACACATCTGAGTCTAACCCTTCCATCATGTCGTTCACATATACCAAAAATAGCACTGGTCCTAGGACCGACCCCTGTGGGACCCCGCTCGTCACAGGTGCCCACTGTGATACATCATTACGTACCATGACTCGTTGTTGCCTCCCTGTCAGGTATTCTCTGATCCATTGCAGTGCCCTTCCTGTTATATGCGCCTGATGCTCTAGCTTCTGCACTAATCTCTTGTGAGGAACTGTGTCAAAGGCCTTCTTGCAGTCCAAGAAGATGCAATCAACCCACTCCTCTCTCTCGTCTCTTACTTCTGTTATTTTATCATAAAACTCCAGAAGGTTTGTGACACAGGATTTGCCTTCCATGAATCCGTGCTGGTTGGCATTTATACTCTTGTTCCGTTCCAGGTGCTCCACCACTCTCCTCCTGATAATCTTCTCCATAACTTTGCATACTATACACGTCAATGGCACAGGTCTATAGTTTAGTGCCTCTTTTCTGTCTCCTTTTTTTAAAAATGGGAACTACATTTGCCGTCTTCCATACCTCAGGTAGTTGTCCAGTTTCCAGGGACGTGTTGAAGATTGTGGTAAGTGGCACGCACAACATATCTGCTCCCTCTCTGTGGACCCACGGGGAGATGTCCGGTCCCATTGCCTTAGAGGTATCGATGTCCCTTAGCAGTTTCTTCACCTCCTCCTCATCTGTATGTATAACGTCCAACACTTGTTGGTGTATTCCTTGCTGGTGTCCCCATCTGGTCTGTCCCCCCAGAGTCCTTCCTGTCTCTACTGTAAATACTTCCTTAAATCTCGTGTTGAGCTCCTCACATACCTCTTGATCGTTTCTTGTGAGTTCTCCACCTTCTTTCCTCAGCCTTATCACCTGGTCCTTGACTGTTGTCTTCCTCCTAATGTGTGCGTGTGTGTGTTTGTGTGTGTGTGAGTGGATGAGAGACGGTGTTCGTGCTTGCATGAGTGAATGTGAGAGTATACAACTGAAAATGAGTGATCATGCGAGTGTGAATGATGTCCAAAATGAATATGTGCGTGAGTAAATATCGTTTTCCTATCCTATCCCCCACCCACTATGCTCCACCCACTATGCTCCACCCACTATGCTCCACCCACTATGCTCCACCCACTATGCTCCACCCACTATGCTCCACCCACTATGCTCCACCCAATATGCTCCACCCACTATGCTCCACCCACTATGCTCCACCCACTATCCCCCACCCACTATCCCCCACCCACTATCCCCCACCCACTATCCTCCAGCCACTATCCTCCACCCACTATCCCCCACATACTATCCCCCACCCACCATCCTCCACCCAATATCCTCCACCCAATATCCTCCACCCACTATCCCCCACCCACTATCCTCCACCCACTATCCTCCACCCACTATCCCCCACCCAATATCCTCCACCCACTATCCCCCACCCAATATCCTATACCCACTATCCCCCACCCTCTATCCCCCAGATACTATCCCACCCAATATCCTCCACCCACTATCCCCCACCCAATATCCTCCACCCACTATCCCCCACCCACTATCCCCCACATACTATCCCCCACCCAATATCCCCCACATACTATCCCCCACCCAAGATCCTCCACCCACTATCCCCCTCCCACTATCCCCCACATACTATCCCCCACCCACTATCCTCCACCCACTATCCCCCACCCACTATCCCCCACATACTATCCCCCACCCAATATCCTCCACCCACTATCCCCCACATACTATCCCCCACCCACTATCCCCCACCCACTATCCTCCACCCACTATCCACCACCCAATATCCTCCACCCACTATCCTCCACCCACTATCCCCCACCCAATATCCTCCACCCCCTATCCCCCACCCACTATCCCCCACATACTATCCCCCACCCAATATCCTCCACCAACTATCCTCCACCCACTATCCCCCACCCAATATCCTCCACCCACTATCCCCCACATACTATCCCCCACCCAATATCCTCCACCCACTATCCCCCACATACTATCCCCCACCCAATATCCTCCACCCACTATCCCCCACATACTATCTCCCACCCACTATCCTCCACCCACTATACCCCACCCACTATCCCCCACATACTATCCCCCACCCAATATCCTCTACCCACTATCCCCCACCCACTATCCCCCACCCAATATCCTCCACCCACTATCCCCCACAGACTATCCCCCACCCACTATCCTCCACCCACTATCCTCCACCCACTATTCCCCACCCAATATCCTCCGCCCACTATCCCCCACCCAATATCCTCCACCCACTATCCCCCACCCACTATCCCCCACCTACTATCCCCCACCCAATATCCTCCACCCACTATCCCCCACATATTATCCCCCACATACTATACCCCACCCACTATCCCCCACCCACTATCCCCCACATACTATCCCCCACCCACTATCCCCCACCCACTATCCCCCACATACTATCCCCCACCCACTATCCCCCACCCACTATCCCCCACATACTATCCCCCACCCACTATCCCCCACCCACTATCCCCCACATACTATCCCCCACCAACTATCCCCCACCCACTATCCCCCACCCACTATCCCCCACCCACTATCCCCCACCCATTATCCCCCACCCACTATCCCCCACCCACTATCCCCCACCCACTATCCCCCACCCACTATCCCCCACATACTATCCCCCACCCACTATCCCCCACCCACTATCCCCCACATACTATCCCCCACCCACTATCCCCCACCCACTATCCCCCACCAACTATCCCCCACCCACTATCCTCCACCCGATCACAAAACACAAACTAAAGACACATCAAATTTTCAGTTCTGCTGTCCACTGCAGTAACTGCCGCAGGAGCTGCCGCAGCCTCCAGCTGCCGCAGCCTCCAGCAGCCGCAGCCTCCAGCAGCCGCAGTCTCCAGCTGCCGCAGCCTCCAGCAGCCGCAGCCTCCAGCAGCCGCAGCCTCCAGCTGCCGCAGCCTCCAGCTGCCGCAGCCTCCAGCTGCCGCAGCCTCCAGCTGCCGCAGCCTCCAGCTGCCGCAGCCTGCTGGTATTCTTGTGATATTTTATATAAACATTTTCTCCCCGCCTCTGGTATTTATTGTTCACATCTCGTGTTTATGGGTAAAGTATGTGAGGACGCAGCTTCAGTATCTGGGGTACCACACCTCTGCTGGATGGTACACCTACCTGGGGTACCACACCTCTGCTGGATGGTACACCTACCTGGGGTACCACAGCTCTGTTGGATGGTACACCTACCTGGGGTACCACAGCTCTGTTGGATGGTACACGCACCTGGGGTACCACAGCTCTGCTGGATGGTACACGCACCTGGGGTACCGCAGCTCTGTTGGATGGTACACCTACCTGGGGTACCACAGCTCTGTTGGATGGTACACCTACCTGGGGTACCACAGCTCTGTTGGATGGTACACGCACCTGGGGTACCACAGCTCTGCTGGATGGTACACGCACCTGGGGTACCACACCTCTGCTGGATGGTACACGCACCTGGGGTACCACAGCTCTGCTGGATGGTACACGCACCTGGGGTACCACAGCTCTGCTGGATGGTACACCTACCTGGGGTACCACAGCTCTGTTGGATGGTACACGCACCTGGGGTACCACAGCTCTGCTGGATGGTACACCTACCTGGGGTACCACAGCTCTGCTGGATGGTACACCTACCTGGGGTACCACAACTCTGCTGGATGGTACACCTACCTGGGGTACCACAGCTCTGTTGGATGGTACACGCACCTGGAGTACCACAGCTCTGCTGGATGGTACACGCACCTGGGGTACCGCAGCTCTGTTGGATGGTACACCTACCTGGGGTACCACAGCTCTGTTGGATGGTACACCTACCTGGGGTACCACAGCTCTGTTGGATGGTACACGCACCTGGGGTACCACAGCTCTGCTGGATGGTACACGCACCTGGGGTACCACAGCTCTGCTGGATGGTACACGCACCTGGGGTACCACAGCTCTGCTGGATGGTACACGCACCTGGGGTACCACAGCTCTGCTGGATGGTACACCTACCTGGGGTACCACAGCTCTGCTGGATGGTACACGCACCTGGGGTACCACAGCTCTGCTGGATGGTACACCTACCTGGGGTACCACAGCTCTGCTGGATGGTACACCTACCTGGGGTACCACAACTCTGCTGGATGGTACACCTACCAGGGGTACCACAGCTCTGCTGGATGGTACACCTACCTGGGGTACCACAGCTCTGCTGGATGGTACACGCACCTGGGGTACCACAGCTCTGCTGGATGGTATACCTACCTGGGGTACCACATCTCTGCTGCATGGTACACGTACCTGGGGTACCACAGCTCTGCTGGATGGTACACGTACCTGGGGTACCACAGCTCTGCTGGATGGTACACGCACCTGGGGTACCACAGCTCTGCTGCATGGTACACCTACCTGGGGTACCACAGCTCTGCTGGATGGTACACGCACCTGGGGTACCACAGCTCTGCTGGATGGTACACGCACCTGGGGTACCACAGCTCTGCTGGATGGTACACGTACATGGGGTACCACAACTCTGCTGGA
>NW_027195027.1:140000-170000 GCF_038502225.1 Cherax quadricarinatus
AGAGAGAGAAACAGAAAAAAGAGAGAGAGAGAGAGAGAGAGAGAGAGAGAGAGAGAGAAACAGAAAAAAGAGAGAGAGACAGAAAGAGAGAGAGAGAGAAAAAGAAAGAGAGAGAGAGAGAGAGAGAGAGAGAGAGAGAGAGAGAGAGAGAGAGAGAGAGAGAGAGAGAGAGAGAGAGAGAGAGAAACAGAAAAAAGAGGGAGAAAGAGAGAAACAGAAAAAAGAGAGAAAGAGAGAGAAAGAGAGAGAAAAACAGAAAAAAAGAGAGAGAAAGAGAAAGAGAGAAACAGAAAAAAGAGAGAGAAAGAGAGAGAGAGAGAAACAGAAAAAAGAGAGAGAAAGAGAGAGAAAAACAGAAAAAAAGAGAGCGAAAGAGAGAGAGAGAAACAGAAAAAAGACAGTACACACTATGTGTTTGTTATTCTTTCTTGTTTCATGTGTTTGTTCACATGTTTTTTTCCAGTTATTTAAACATTTTCGTTTTATTCCAATCAACACACACACACACACACACACACACACACACACACACACACACACAGTACGAGATACTTACACACAGAGACGTACATGTGTACTGTGCACGTACATGTAATCAATCACGTCATTATTACTGTTCGTGCATATTTAATGTGTGCTTCCGGAGATATGCTCGGTGTTATACTCACCCCGAGATCCTTCTCCTTGAGCGAGGTTTACAGCCTTGGGCCGCCTAGCCTATACTAGGTGGCCAAAGACTGATGACATCAAAGAAATGGATTAAACACTGAAGTCACAACATAACTGACTTCAGGGACCCATAAATCAAAATATTTCTTTCTGGTGGTTAACGCTCTGGCTTCACACGGCGAGGGCCTGGGTTCGATTCCCAGCCAGAGTAGAAACATTGGACGTGTTTCTTTCCACCTGTTGTCTATGTTCCCCATCAGTAAAATGGGTACCTGGGTGTTAGTCGACTGGTGTGGGTCGCATCCTGGGACACTGACCTAAGGAGGCCTGGTCACAGACCGGGCCGCGGGGGCGTTGACCCCCGGAACTCTCTCCAGGTAAACTCCAGGTAAACAGTAGTAAACAATGTCTAATTTGCATAGAATACTGTTAAGTACAAATTAATGATATGCATGAGGATTTCTCGCGACTGGATTAAAGATTGACATTGTGAAGGTAATTTTTCAATTGCATTCGAAGAAGTCATTGAAAGTAATCCTGTGTACTTTGTGTGTACTTTGCCTCAGTTCCAGACTCGTGTGGGAGTCCATAGTCCTCGTGAATCTCCCCCCCAAAAAAAAACATGCCTCAAATGTTTTATGGACAGGAAGCCTTATCTGGAGAGAGTTCCGGGGGTCAACGCAGTCCCTCCTAAATGTTGCAAAGGTGTTAAATGCTCTAACTTATTTCTAAACCGTTCACGCGGCCCGGTCTGTGACCAGGCCTCCTTAGGTCAGTGTCCCAGGATGCGACCCACACCAGTCGACTTACACCTAGGTACCCATTTTACTGTCATCCCAGGATGGGGAACATAGACAACAGGTGGAAAGAAACACGTCCAATGTTTCTACTCTGGCTGGGAATCGAACCCAGGCCCTCACCGTGTGAAGCGAGAGCGTTAACCACCAGGCCACCAGAGGCAGTTCCGCAGGTCATCTTCTGTTTAATAATATTCCAGGCCAGAGAAATGGTGGATCTGGAGAAGTTCGTCAGATAGGTAAATTACTGAAATAGGTGACGACCTTTGAGCTGTGCTTCTGAGATGTGATACTTTCTCCCCTGTTGTCTCCCATGGTGTGTGTTGTGTAACCACCCTTGTTGTCTCCCATGGTGTGTGTTGTGTACCCACCCTTGTTGTCTCCCATGGTGTGTGTTGTGTACCCACCCTTGTTGTCTCCCATGGTGTGTGTTGTGTACCCACCCTTGTTGTCTCCCATGGTGTGTGTTGTGTACCCACCCTTGTTGTCTCCCATGGCGTGTGTTGTGTACCCACCCTTGTTGTCTCCCATGGTGTGTGTTGTGTACCCACCCTTGTTGTCTCCCATGGTGTGTGTGTACCCACCCTTGTTGTCTCCCATGGTGTGTGTTGTGTACCCACCCTTGTTGTCTCCCATGGTGTGTGTTGTGTACCCACCCTTGTCTCTCATGGTGTGTGTTGTGTACCCACCCATGTTGTCTCCCATGGTGTGTGTTGTGTACCCACCCTTGTTGTCTCCCATGCTGTGTGTTGTGTACCCACCCTTGTCTCCCAGGGTGTGTGTTGTGTGCCCACCCTTGTTGTCTCCCATTGTGTGTGTTGTGTACCCACCCTTGTTGTCTCCCATGGTGTGTGTTGTGTGCCCACCCTTGTTGTCTCCCATGGTGTGTGTTGTGTACCCACCCTTGTTGTCTCCCATGGTGTGTGTTGTGTACCCACCCTTGTTGTCTCCCATGGTGTGTGTTGTGTACCCACCCTTGTCTCTCATGGTGTGTGTTGTGTACCCACCCTTGTTGTCTCCCATGGTGTGTGTTGTGTACCCACCCTTGTTGTCTCCCATGCTGTGTGTTGTGTACCCACCCTTGTCTCCCATGGTGTGTGTTGTGTGCCCACCCTTGTTGTCTCCCATGGTGTGTGTTGTTTGCCCACCCTTGTCTCCCATGGTGTGTTGTGTACCCACCCTTGTTGTCTCCCATGGTGTGTGTTGTGTACCCAACCTTGTTGTCTCCCATGGTGTGTGTGTACCCACCCTTGTCTCTCAAGGTGCGTGTTGTGTACCCACCCTTGTCTCCCATAGTGTGTGTTGTGTACCTACCCTTGTCTCCCATGCTGTGTGTTGTGTACCCACCCTTGTCTCCCATGGTGTGTGTTGTGTACCCACCATTGTCTCCCATGGTGTGTGTTGTGTACCCACCCATGTTGTCTCCCATGGTGTGTTGTGTAGCCACCCTTGTTGTCTCCCATGGTGTGTGTTGTGTACCCACCCTTGTTGTCTCCCATGGTGTGTGTGTGTACCCACCCCTGTTGTCTCCCATGGTGTGTGTTGTGTACCTACCCCTGCTGCCTCCTATGCTGTGTTGTGTACCCACCCCTGCTGCCTCCTATGCTGTGTTGTGTACCAACCCCTGCTGCCTCCTATGCTGTGTTGTGTACCCACCCCTGCTGCCTCCTATGCTGCGTTGTGTACCCACCCCTGCTGCCTCCCATAGTGTGTTGTGTACCCACCCCTGGTGCCTCCTATGGTATGTGTTCTGTACCTACCCCTGCTGCCTCCTATGCTGTGTTGTGTACCCACCCCTGCTGCATCCCATGGTGTGTGTTGTGCACCCCATGATGTGTTCAGTGCACCCCATGACGTGTTCAGTGCACCCCATGATGCGTTTAGTGCACCCCATGACGTGTTCAGTGCACCCCATGATGCGTTCAGTGCACCCCATGATGTGTTCAGTGCACCCCATGACGTGTTTAGTGCACCCCATGATGCGTTTAGTGCACCCCATGATGCGTTCAGTGCACCCCATGACGTGTTCAGTGCACCCCATGACGTGTTCAGTGCACCCCATGACGTGTTCAGTGCACCCCATGATGTGTTCAGTGCACCCCATGATGTGTTCAGTGCACCCCATGATGTGTTCAGTGCACCCCATGATGTGTTCAGTGCACCCCATGATGTGTTCAGTGCACCCCATGATATGTTCAGTGCACCCCATGATGTGTTCAGTGCACCCCATGATGTGTTCAGTGCACCCCATGATGTGTTCAGTGCACCCCATGATGTGTTCAGTGCACCCCATGATGTGTTCAGTGCACCCCATGATGTGTTCAGTGCACCCCATGATGTGTTCAGTGCACCCCATGATGTGTTCAGTGCACCCTATGATGTGTTCAGTGCACCCCATGACGTGTTCAGTGCACCCCATGACGTGTTCAGTGCACCCCATGACGTGTTCAGTGCACCCCATGATGTGTTCAGTGTTCAGTGCACCCCCTATGATGTGTTCAGTGCACCCCATGACGTGTTCAGTGCACCCCCCCCAGTGCACCCCATGACGTGTTCAGTGCACCCCATGATGTGTTCAGTGCACCCCATGATGTGTTCAGTGCACCCCATGATGTGTTCAGTGCACCCCATGATGTGTTCAGTGCACCCCATGATGTGTTCAGTGCACCCCATGATGTGTTCAGTGCACCACCTTCCTCTGTTTCCTTTCACTCAATTTCTCTCTGTTGCTGAGTTTAGTTATTCGACTTTTCTGCCGTTTTTCTGTTGTCTTCTGTTGTCTGGTTCCCTTTCCGTTTGCCCTATTATCTGTTTTTCTTCCCCACCTTTAACCATTTCCCGTTGTCTGTTCTAGGTTCTTATTGCCTGTTTCTCTTTTCTGTTACCTGTTTCCCTTTTCTGTTACCTGTTTCCCTTTTCTGTTACCTGCTACTTTTATCTCAGTCTTGTGACTGTAGCTACAGTTATGCCAGTCTGTCCTCTGACTGTAGGTACAGTTATACCAGTCTGTCCTCTGACTGTAGGTACAGTTATACCAGTCTGTCCTCTGACTGTAGCTACAGTTATACCAGTCTGTCCTCTGACTGTAGCTACAGTTATACCAGTCTGTCCTCTAACTGTAGCTACAGTTATACCAGTCTGTCCTCTAACTGTAGCTACAGTTATACCAGTCTGTCCTCTGACTGTAGCTACAGTTATACCAGTCTGTCCTCTGACTGTAGCTACAGTTATACCAGTCTGTCCTCTGACTGTAGCTACAGTTATACCAGTCTATTGTCTGACTGTAACTACAGTTATACCAGTCTGTCCTCTGACTGTAGCTACAGTTATACCAGTCTGTCCTCTGACTGTAGCTACAGTTATACCAGTATATTGTCTGACTGTAGCTACAGTTATACCAGTCTGTCCTCTGACTGTAACTACAGTTATTCCAGTCAGTCCTCTGTAACTACAGTTATACCAGTCTGTCCTCTGACTGTAACTACAGTTATCCAAGACAGATATGCAACAGTTAGGTATCTTTATTCCGAAACGTTTCGCCTACACAGTAGGTTTCTTCAGTCGAGTACAGAGGAGGTAGCAGAAACAATAGAGATGTGAAGACGATGTCATCAGTCCATCAGCCTTGAAGACGTAGTTTTGAGGTAGTCAGTCCCTCATCCTGGACAAGGGTATTTGCTCCATAGTCTGGAACAATGTGAAGTTGAAGCGACAGTGTGGAGATATATACTGTCAGAAGGTGAGGTGCAGGTTACTGGTGGAAGAAATGTAGGTAGCCAGTCTCTCTCTCTCTCTCTCTCTCTCTCTCTCTCTCTCCCTCCAGGAGATTGCAACTGGGTTCTAAAGGAATGTAAAGAGGAGCTTAGCACACCTTTGGCTAATCTTTTCAACATATCACTACAAACTGGCATGGTGCCAGATAAGTGGAAAATGGCAAATGTGATACCTATTTTCAAAACAGGTGACAGGTCCTTAGCTTCGAACTATAGACCAATAAGCCTAACCTCCATAGTGGGAAAATTTATGGAATCAATAATTGCCGAGGCAGTTCGTAGCCATCTTGAAAAGCATAAATTAATCAACGAATCTCAGCATGGTTTTACAAAGGGGCGTTCCTGCCTTACGAATTTATTAACTTTTTTCACTAAGGTATTTGAGGAGGTAGATCATGGTAATGAATATGATATTGTGTATATGGACTTCAGTAAGGCTTTTGACAGGGTCCCACATCAGAGACTATTGAGGAAAATTAAAGCACATGGAATAGGAGGAGAAATTTTTTCCTGGATAGAGGCATGGTTGACAAATAGGCAGCAGAGAGTTTGCATAAATGGGGAGAAATCAGAGTGGGGAAGCGTCACGAGCGGTGTTCCACAGGGGTCAGTGTTGGGCCCCCTGCTGTTCACAATCTACATAAACGACATAGATGAGGGCATAAAGAGCGACATCGGCAAGTTTGCCGATGACACCAAAATAGGCCGTCGAATTCATTCTGACGAGGACATTCGAGCACTCCAGGAAGATTTGAATAGACTGATGCAGTGGTCGGAGAAGTGGCAGATGCAGTTTAATATAGACAAATGCAAAGTTCTAAATGTTGGACAGGACAATAACCATGCCACATATAAACTAAATAATGTAGATCTTAATATTACGGATTGCTAAAAAGATTTAGGAGTTCTGGTTAGCAGTAATCTGAAACCAAGACAACAGTGCATAAGTGTTCGCAATAAAGCTAATAGAATCCTTGGCTTCATATCAAGAAGCATAAATAATAGGAGTCCTCAGATTGTTCTTCAACTCTATACATCCTTGGTTAGGCCTCATTTAGATTATGCTGCACAGTTTTGGTCACCGTATTACAGAATGGATATAAATTCTCTGGAAAATGTACAAAGGAGGATGACAAAGATGATCCCATGTATCAGAAACCTTCCCTATGAGGATAGACTAAGGGCCCTGAATCTGCACTCTCTAGAAAGACGTAGAATTAGGGGGGATATGATTGAGGTGTATAAATGGAAGACAGGAATAAATAAAGGGGATGTAAATAGTGTGCTGAAAATATCTAGCCTAGACAGGACTCGCAGCAATGGTTTTAAGTTGGAAAAATTCAGATTCAGGAAGGATATAGGAAAGTACTGGTTTGGTAATAGAGTTGTGGATGAGTGGAACAAACTCCCAAGTACCGTTATAGAGGCCAGAACGTTGTGTAGCTTTAAAAATAGGTTGGATAAATACATGAGTAGATGTGGGTGGGTGTGAGTTAGACCTGATAGCTTGTGCTACCAGGTCGGTTGCCGTGTTCCTCCCTTAAGTCAATGTGACCTGACCTGACTAGGTTGGGTGCATTGGCTTAAGCCGGTAGGAGACTTGGACCTGCCTCGCATGGGCCAGTAGGCCTTCTGCAGTGTTCCTTCGTTCTTATGTTCTTATGTTTAATCGACGTTACACACACACACACAACACACACACAACACACACAACACACACAACACACACAACACACAACACACACACAACACACACACACAACACACACACAACACACACACACACACAACACACACAACACACACACACACACACACACACAACACACACACACACACAACACACACAACACACACAACACACACAACACACACAACACACACAACACACACAACACACACAACACACACAACACACACAACACACACACACACACACACACACACACACACACACACACACACACACACACACATACACGTACACGCACACACTGTAAAATAAGGGAAATTTACAGCTAACACCAAGTGAATATCAACGTCCAGTCCTGGAATGTATTAGAGAGAGAGGGAGAGAGAGAGAGAGAGAGAGAGAGAGAGAATGATGCAGGTAACATCTCTTAGCTTGTAAATAAAGTTGGTAGTCCTTAATTAACCTAACCTTGTAAAACACTGTGTATGTGTGTGTGTGTGTGAGAGAGAGAGAGAGAGAGAGAGAGAGAGAGAGAGTCTTAAGGAGTTACTACTTCAGTCTGGTAATCTCAACTTTCAAGGAAGGACTGGGTACACTGATTAGATCTGACCACATCAAGGTAATTATCCATGCTGATTTAGCTTTTCTCCATCAGTTAGACTAATTTTAAGATTTTTAGGCAAAGAGTAAAGCCCAAGGCTCTCTTGACCTCCTTCACCTGAATAAGGGGAATATACATTGTTATACAGGGTTGTGCATGACATTGTAATGTACATATAGTGGAGAAGTCTGCCATAATAGCATGTTATAATTGTAAAGAATAATTTTATAATTCATAATGTGCATTTGGGGGTACTGTAAAGTACTCTAATGGTAATTATAAAGAAATCCTGCTAGGTATTTATTTTCCAAGTGTGTTTGTGTACGCGGGGTGGGCGTGGCTGGGAGGAGTCACGTGACGTTAGCATGATGTGGAGGCTGGCGTCGGAGATGCTGTGTATTTAAGCTAAGTTGGTAGTTGTGTACTCCTTTTGTTTAGCTAACTCAAGCCATAGGCTCTTCTATGGCTTACCTGTATGTTCACCCAGGCTCTGACATGGTCAGGGTGCTGTGGGATGAGTGAGGAAATAAGAAATGGGGTTGGTAGTGTAGTAGAGTAGGCCTGGTGCTGAATAGGTCTAGTGTTATGGTTACTGGACCGCCAGCCACCTGCTTCTTGTGCCCGATATTAAATCAAATCAAAGTTTATTCTCTATAAGGGTTACAATGCGGGGTTTACAGATTTTGGTTATTGTGTGGTTTACATGTAATAAAATACTAATTACAGAGGGGGCCACTAGAACACCTAGCATGGCTAGGCATTTCCGGCAAACTTAGATTAATTCTTAACCCTAAATTATTACAAATTATGAAGTCAGTTGACTAAATACTAAGTGACTAAATACTAGTTTGTGAGTTTAGCAATGTGAATGATTCTGTTTTGGCACAATACATAGTTTCTATATTGGAGTATCATAGGCAAACTTATGACTAGTTAGGAATCATTATTTTAAGAATAAGATTCGTATTTCTGGGTTTATAGTCATATGGGTGAGTGAGTGTAAGTGTGAACCACCAGGTGGTTTTTATGTAGTTAGTTGACGGGGTGTATCAGGGAGATAAGATATTTTCTAACTGTAGTTTTGAAAGTGATGAGTGTGTCTGCAGCTCTAGAGTTTTCAGGGCGTTTAGGATAGATACATGAAAGTGTTTTTAGAGTGTGTATATAGTGTTGAATAAATAGATATGTATTTTCCTAACTAGGATTTTTTGCCTAATCCTCTATTAACCAACCTATTGAAGTTCAAATGCTGGTTTAACGCTTTCTGTTTTGACTGGGATAGCCCTGGGTGGCCTATTTATGCCTGTGATGTGTGTAACGTTCACCTTTGCCCTTAGACAAGGCTCTAGCCCCCCAGGTGTCCCACTTTTCTGCGCAACATGGGGGCCTGTATACCTGGAGTTTACCTGGAGAGAGTTCCGGGGGTCAACGAACCCGCGGCCCGGTCTGTGACCAGGCCTCCTTAGGTCAGTGTCCCAGGATGCGACCCACACCAGTCGACTAACACCCAGGTACCCATTTTACTGATGGGGAACATAGACAACAGGTGGAAAGAAACACGTCCAATGTTTCTACTCTGGCTGGGAATCGAACCCAGGCCCTCACCGTGTGAAGCCAGAGCGTTAACCACCAGGCCACCAGAGCCCCTGATAGCAAGATTTGGTGCTATCATTTCCCAAAATGGCTGACATTAGTGAAAATTCTGGGGATATGTATTTAGAAGGTAACATTGAATCAAATTCCCATGTTAGGGACCTGGATAAGAAAGCAGAACTTATACAAATGGAATAGTCCAAGTTGCGGAAGAAAAGGCGTCCCACTTTTCTGTGTAACATACATGGAATATACACACAGGATATATACAGCGAGAAGTATGCTTTGTTATCTCAGTGTATATACACTGGTAGTTTATATTAATTAGTATTTTAGGTATTAAAGTATTCTTGACTGGTGGTGTACAGGTGACACGCTCGTGTAGTAGATAGTCTTGAAACCCCATTATCCAACCCTCGTGTGGTGGATAGATTTAAAACCCCATTAACCAACCCTCGTGTAGTGGATAGATTTAAAACCCCCATTAACCAACCCTCGTGTAGTGGATAGATTTGAAACCCCATTAACCAACCCTCGTATAGTGGATAATTTGAAACCCCATTAACCAACCCTCGTGTAGTGGATAGATTTGAAACCCCATTAACCAACCCTCGTGTAGTGGATAATTTGAAACCCCATTAACCAACCCTCGTGTAGTGGATGGATTTGAAACCCCAATAACCAACCCTCGTGTAGTGGATAGATTTGAAACCCCATTAACCAACCCTCGTGTAGTGGATAGATTTGAAACCCCATTAACCAACCCTCGTGTAGTGGATAGACTTGAAACCCCATTAACCAACCCTCGTGTAGTGGATAGACTTGAAACCCCATTAACCAACCCTCGTGTAGTGGATAGACTTGAAACCCCATTAACCAACCCTCGTGTAGTAGACTTGAAATCTCATTAACCAACCCTCGTGTAGTGGATAGACTTGAAACCCCATTACCCAACCCTCGTGTAGTAGATAGACTTGAAACCCTATTAACCAACCCTCGTGTAGTGGATAGATTTGAAATCCAATTAACCAACCCTCGTGTAGTAGATAGACTTGACATCCCATTAACCAACCCTCGTGTAGTAGACTTGAAATCCCATTAACCAACCCTCGTGTAGTTGATAGACTTGAAACCCCATTAACCAACCCTCGTGTACTTTATAGATTTAAAATCCCATTAACCAACCCTCGTGTAGTAGATAGACTTGAAACCCCATTAACCAACCCTCGTGTAGTAGACTTGAAACCCCATTAACCAACCCTCGTGTAGTAGACTTGAAACCCCATTAACCAACCCTCGTGTAGTAGACTTGAAACCCCATTAACCAACCCCCGTGTAGTGGATAGACTTGAAACCCCATTAACAAACCCTCGTGTAGTAGACTTGAAACCCCATTAATCAACTCTCGTGTAGTAGACTTGAAACCCCATTAACCAACCCTCGTGTAGTAGACTTGAAACCCCATTAACCAACCCTCGTGTAGTAGACTTGAAATCTCATTAACCAACCCTCGTGTACTCATGTTACTACAGCTACAATAGTAGTGCTACTACTACTACTACTGTTACTACTGCAAAAGTAGCTTTTCTCCCACAACTTAAGCAACCACTAGGACCTTAAATAGTATACCAGCCGGATAGTAGCTAGTTCGTTGGTCTGCATGTTGCCTCAAGTAACAGGCTTTTAGACCATACCCTAACCTACCAGGAGGTCTGGTCAGGGACTGGGGGGGTGGGGGCGGTGACCCCCAGGGGAACACACTGCAGGTAGACTCCAGCCACACTGTTTCAGGGCCTAGAAATAGATTTCAGGGTCTGGGAAAGTTGGTCTTATGTTCTGTTGTTAACACACAAGTGAAGCTGGGTCGAGTGTCGATGCAATTTCCTTGTTGCTGTTTGTTATTCTCCTGTTGTTACTAGTGTGTGTGTGTGTGTGTATGTGTGTGTGTGTGTGTGTGTGTGTGTGTGTGTGTGTGTGTGTGTGTGTGTGTGTGTGTGTGTGTGTGTGTGTGCACCTAATTGTGGTTGCAGG
This sequence comes from Cherax quadricarinatus, assembly GCF_038502225.1. NCBI lineage: Eukaryota > Metazoa > Arthropoda > Malacostraca > Decapoda > Parastacidae > Cherax > Cherax quadricarinatus. The sequence continues at coordinate 151,158 of NW_027195027.1, forward strand.
GGTCGAGACTCTGCTCCTGGCCCCGCCTCTTCACTGAGTGCTACTAGGTCCTCTCTCTGCCTGCTCCATAAGCTTTATTATACCTCGTCTTAAAGCTATGTATGGTTCATGCCTCCACTACATCACTTGCTTGACTATTCCACTTCCTGACAACTCTGTGATATGTCGTTATCATGTCTCCCCTGACCCTCCTGTCCTCCAGTGTCGTCAGGCCGATTTCCCTCAACTTTTCTTCGTAGGACATTCCCTTTAGTTCTGGAATCAGCCTTGTTGCAAACCTTTGCACTTTCTCTAATTTCTTAACGTGCTTGACCCGGTGCGGGTTCCAAACAGGTGCTGCATACTCCAGTATGGGCTTGACGTACAGTGTACAGTGTCTTGAATGATTCCTTACTAAGGTATCGGAACGCTATTCTCAGGTTTGCCAGGCGCCCATATGCTGCAGCAGTTATCTGGTTGATGTGCGCCTTAGGAGATGTGCTCGGTGTTATACTCACCCTAAGATCTTTCTCCTTGAGTGAGGTTTGCAATCTGTGGCCACCTAGACTAAGCTCTGTCTGCGGTCTTCTTTGCCCTTCCCCAATCTTCATGACTTTCCATTTGGCAGGGTTAAATTCGAGAAGCCAGTTGCTGGACCAGGTGTCCAGTCTGTCCAGGTCACTTTGAAGTCCTGCATGATCCTCATCTGATTTAATTCTCCTCATTAACTTCACATCATCTGCGAACAGGGACACTTCAGAGTCTATCCCTTCCATCATGTCGTTCACATATACCAAAAATATCACTGGTCCTATTACCGACCCCTGTGGAACACCGCTCGTCACAGGTGCCCACTGGGATAGCTCAGTGTGTGTGCGTGTGTATGTGAGTATATATATGTGTGTGTGTGTGTGTGTGTGTGTGTGTGTGTGTGTGTGTGTGTGTGTGTGTGTCATCTTCCAGGGGAGTGGCCACACCCTAACTGGGCGTGTCCCTGGAGTGTCAGATGAGGGAGCCCTAATGTAATCAATTAGGCTGCAGCGAATACTCAATATGGAAGCGGGAAGCTCTCATGGTTCTCTTTTAGGGATCTCGGGGCTCTTTCAGGCCTCTCAGGGCTCTGTTATCACTTTTGCACTTGATCCTGCAGATAGGCCTATGACAGCCTAAGGCCTACCTGTTCAAAGGAGTAAAATTCCCTTAGAAATTCTTCACTTTTATCTTCTATCCATCCTAATTCCATTCCTATCATTATTCCCATCTTCTCTATTTATCCCCTAGTTCCCTTCCCCTACTTTCATCACTTCTTTTCGTTCCACCTTTCTCTTCCCCCTTTTTTCCACTTCTACGTCAATTCCAACTTTATTCTACTTTATAAGCTTATTCCTCTCTTCTCTTTTCTATTCCCACTAAATATTCACTTTCTATTTATTTCCCCTCTTATTCTTTCCATTCGTCTTTTCTCTGCTTTCTTCTCTCCTCGATATCCTTTCTTTCTCTTGTTACTTCTTTCTCCACTTGTTGCTGTCTTGCCATCGGCTCACAACAGAAGGAATCTGGGTTCAATCACCGGGTGAGAGGTAAGGGTAAGATTTGTAAGTCTGTTGCCCCTTTAGAGGGCAATGGGACGTTATTACTCCCGTTGCTTCTGTTGTGAGTTGGATTTAAGAGAGTAGTTACTCCCGTTGCTTCTGTTGTGAGTTGGATTTGAGAGTAGTTACTCCCGTTGCTTCTATTGTGAATTGGATTAAGAGAGTAGTTACTCCCGTTGCTTCTGTTGGGAGTCGGATTTAAGAGAGTCGTTGTCATTCCTGTTGCTTCTGTTGTTTCTTGTTCTTTTCCTCTCTCTTGTCATTGTTTTTTCCTTCTTTCTGTACACCTCAGTGTACACAGACACACACAGTGTACACACAGTATACACCCCACACACACACACACACACACACACCACACACAATTCAGACTAAATTAAATTAATTAGCTTTATTGATGAATGTAATTAATAGCCCAACGTTAAAGTCGTAATAACTAGCTAAGTGACACCTGGGCTGCAGAGGTGTGTTAGTTATCGTTCTTGATTTGCCGGTATCCCGGTCCGGGTCTTTTCCAAATGGTGGCCCGGTCTTGGCTCCCTTACTCGGGAGTGTCTGAGACCTAAGTCTCCCATGGGAGGAGGTACAAGTACCTCCTCCTCATCTGGGACCAACTGTCCCCAGGCCTAGCCCCATTCCCCGCCCTCACGGGGCTCGTAGGGAGAAGCTAGGTCTCTCTGGTCTGCCATCTTCCCCGCTCCAGGGAAGCTCGTAGGAATGGCAGTCTGGCAAGCTTCAGGTGGTAGCTAGCTTTTGTTCGGGCACCTTCCCCGCCCTAAGAGGGCCGTGAGAGTGGTGTTCCTGATGTCAGTTAGCTGATACTTTAGTAGTTAGCTACGAGTGAGCAGATTTTCAATGTGAATTTGCCAAGTACGTCGGGATGGTGTTGAGATTTCATAATGTTGGGGCTGGACATGGTTCCCGGTCGACTGGTTAAGACCCTCAATGCATTGTAATTCTATCGTTTATTGGATTCATCCAGCCCAGGAGCTGTGACCCTGGAGCTTTATGCAGCCCAGGAGCTGTGATCCTGGAGCTTTATCCAAAGCATGTAACTGTGACCCTTGAGCTTTATCCAACCCAGGAACTGTGACCTTGGAGCTTTATCCAACCCAGGAACTGTGACCCTGGAGCTTTATCCAACCCAGGAACTATGACCCTGGAGCTTTAACCCAGGAACTGTGACCCTGGAGTTTTATCTAACCCAGGAACTGTGACCCTGGAGCTTTATCTAACACAGTAACTGTGACCTTGGAGCTTTATCTAACACAGGAACTGTGACCCTGGAGCTTTATCTAACCCAGGAACTGTGACCCTGGAGCTTCATCTAACACAGTAACTGTGACCTTGGAGCTTTATCTAACCCAGGAACTGTGACCCTGGAGCTTTATCTAACCCAGGAACTGTGACCCTGGAGCTTTATCTAACACAGGAACTGTGACCCTGGAGCTTTAACCCAGGAACTGTGACCCTGGAGCTTTATCTAACCCAGGAACTGTGACCCTGGAGCTTTATCTAACCCAGGAACTGTGACACTGGAGCTTTATCAAACTCTAGAGCTCTTTGATAAAGTTCCTTGGAGCTTTATGAAACAGAGACCTAGAAGGTATACTTTATTAAAGCTCGAGTCACAGCTCCTGGCCCTGCCTTCTCTCTGCAACCACCTTACTGCACCACTGTGAGAGCGAAACGTTGTCAGCAAAGTTTCGCTTTATGGAACATTGCCTTGAATCGAGGTGGAATTTTATGCTTTTTTCTCGTTTTTTTCTCTTGTCCCAGTTGATAGTGTGGTTGTTGGTGTTGATGTGTTGATAGTGTGGCTGTTGGTGTTGACGTGTTGATAGTGTGGCTGTTGGTGTTGTGTTGATAGTGTGGTTGTTGGTGTTGATGTGTTGATAGTGTGGCTGTTGGTATTGATGTGTTGATAGTGTGGTTGTTGGTGTTGATAGTGTGGCTGTTGGTGTTGACGTGTTGATAGTGTGGTTGTTGGTGTTGACGTGTTGATAGTGTGGTTGTTGGTGTTGATGTGTTGATAGTGTGGTTGTTGGTGTTGATAGTGTGGTTGTTGGTGTTGATAGTGTGGCTGTTGGTGTTGACGTGTTGATAGTGTGGTTGTTGGTGTTGATGTGTTGATAGTGTGGTTGTTGGTGTTGATAGTGTGGCTGTTGGTATTGATGTGTTGATAGTGTGGCTGTTGGTATTGATGTGTTGATAGTGTGGCTGTTGGTATTGATGTGTTGATAGTGTGGCTGTTGGTATTAATGTGTTGATAATGTGGCTGTTGGTATTGATGTGTTGATAGTGTGGCTGTTGGTATTGATGTGTTGATAGTGTGGCTGTTGGTATTGATGTGTTGATAGTGTGGCTGTTGGTGTTGATGTGTTGATAGTGTGGCTGTTGGTGTTGATGTGTTGATAGTGTGGCTGTTGGTGTTGATGTGTTGATAGTGTGGCTGTTGGTATTGATGTGTTGATAGTGTGGCTGTTGGTGTTGATGTGTTGATAGTGTGGCTGTTGGTATTGATGTGTTGATAGTGTGGCTGTTGGTGTTGATGTGTTGATAGTGTGGCTGTTGGTATTGATGTGTTGATAGTGTGGTAGTTGATAGTGTGGCTGTTGGTGTTGATGTGTTGATAGTGTGGCTGTTGGTGTTGATAGTGTGGCTGTTGGTATTGATGTGTTGATAGTGTGGCTGTTGGTATTGATGTGTTGATAGTGTGGCTGTTGGTGTTGATAGTGTGGCTGTTGGTATTGATGTGTTGATAGTGTGGCTGTTGGTGTTGATAGTGTGGCTGTTGGTATTGATGTGTTGATAGTGTGGCTGTTGGTATTGATGTGTTGATAGTGTGGCTGTTGGTATTGATGTGTTGATAGTGTGGCTGTTGGTGTTGATGTGTTGATAGTGTGGCTGTTGGTGTTGATGTGTTGATAGTGTGGCTGTTGGTGTTGATGTGTTGATAGTGTGGCTGTTATTGATAGTGTGGCTGTTGGTGTTGATGTGTTGATAGTGTGGCTGTTGGTATTGATGTGTTGATAGTGTGGCTGTTGGTGTTGATAGTGTGGCTGTTGGTATTGATGTGTTGATAGTGTGGCTGTTGGTGTTGATAGTGTGGCTGTTGGTATTGATGTGTTGATAGTGTGGCTGTTGGTATTGATGTGTTGATAGTGTGGCTGTTGGTGTTGATAGTGTGGCTGTTGGTATTGATGTGTTGATAGTGTGGCTGTTGGTGTTGATAGTGTGGCTGTTGGTATTGGTGTTGATATGTGTTGATAGTGTGGCTGTTGGTGTTGATGTGTTGATAGTGTGGTTGTTGGTGTTGATAGTGTGGCTGTTGGTATTGATGTGTTGATAGTGTGGCTGTTGGTGTTGATGTGTTGATAGTGTGGCTGTTGGTGTTGATAGTGTGGCTGTTGGTGTTGATGTGTTGATAGTGTGACTGTTGGTATTGATGTGTTGATAGTGTGACTGTTGGTGTTGATGTGTTGATAGTGTGGCTGTTGGTGTTGATGTTTTGATAGTGTGGCTGTTGGTGTTGATGTGTTGATAGTGTGGCTGTTGGTGTTGATGTGTTGATAGTGTGGCTGTTGGTGTTGATGTTTTGATAGTGTGGCTGTTGGTGTTGATGTGTTGATAGTGTGGCTGTTGGTATTGATGTGTTGATAGTGTGGCTGTTGGTGTTGATGTTTTGATAGTGTGGTTGTTGGTGTTGATGTGTTGATAGTGTGGCTGTTGGTATTAATGTGTTGATAGTGTGGCTGTTGGTATTGATGTGTTGATAGTGTGGCTGTTGGTGTTAATGTGTTGATAGTGTGGCTGTTGGTATTAATGTGTTGATAGTGTGGTAGTTGGTATTGATGTGTTGATAGTGTGGCTGTTGGTATTGATGTGTTGATAGTGTGGCTGTTGGTATTGATGTGTTGATAGTGTGGCTGTTGGTATTGATGTGTTGATAGTGTGGCTGTTGGTATTAATGTGTTGATAGTGTGGTAGTTGGTATTGATGTGTTGATAGTGTGGCTGTTGGTATTAATGTGTTGATAGTGTGGCTGTTGGTATTGATGTGTTGATAGTGTGGCTGTTGGTATTGATGTGTTGATAGTGTGGCTGTTGGTATTGATGTGTTGATAGTGTGGCTGTTGATGTTGTGTTGATAGTGAGGCTGTTGGTGTTGTGTTGATAGTGTGGCTGTTGATGTTGTGTTGATAGTGTGGCTGTTGATGTTGTGTTGATAGTGTGGCTGTTGATGTTGTGTTGATAGTGTGGCTGTTGATGTTGTGTTGATAGTGTGGCTGTTGATGTTGTGTTGATAGTGTGGCTGTTGATGTTGTGTTGATAGTGAGGCTGTTGGTGTTGTGTTGATAGTGAGGCTGTTGATGTTGTGTTGATAGTGTGGCTGTTGATGTTGTGTTGATAGTGTGGCTGTTGATGTTGTGTTGATAGTGTGGCTGTTGATGTTGTGTTGATAGTGTGGCTGTTGATGTTGTGTTGATAGTGTGGCTGTTGATGTTGTGTTGATAGTGTGGCTGTTGATGTTGTGTTGATAGTGTGGCTGTTGATGTTGTGTTGATAGTGAGGCTGTTGGTGTTGTGTTGATAGTGAGGCTGTTGGTGTTGTGTTGATAGTGTGGCTGTTGATGTTGTGTTGATAGTGTGGCTGTTGATGTTGTGTTGATAGTGTGGCTGTTGATGTTGTGTTGATAGTGTGGCTGTTGGTGTTGTGTTGATAGTGAGGCTGTTGATGTTGTGTTGATAGTGTGGCTGTTGATGTTGTGTTGATAGTGTGGCTGTTGATGTTGTGTTGATAGTGAGGCTGTTGGTGTTGTGTTGATAGTGAGGCTGTTGATGTTGTGTTGATAGTGTGGCTGTTGATGTTGTGTTGATAGTGTGGCTGTTGGTGTTGTGTTGATAGTGTGGCTGTTGATGTTGTGTTGATAGTGTGGCTGTTGGTGTTGTGTTGATAGTGAGGCTGTTGATGTTGTGTTGATAGTGAGGCTGTTGGTGTTGTATTGATAGTGTGGCTGTTGGTGTTGTGTTGATAGTGTGGCTGTTGATGTTGTGTTGATAGTGTGGCTGTTGGTGTTGTGTTGATAGTGAGGCTGTTGGTGTTGTGTTGATAGTGTGGCTGTTGATGTTGTGTTGATAGTGAGGCTGTTGGTGTTGTGTTGATAGTGTGGCTGTTGATGTTGTGTTGATAGTGAGGCTGTTTGTGTTGTGTTGATAGTGTGGCTGTTGATGTTGTGTTGATAGTGAGGCTGTTGGTGTTGTGTTGATAGTGTGGCTGTTGATGTTGTGTTGATAGTGTGGCTGTTGGTGTTGTGTTGATAGTGAGGCTGTTTGTGTTGTGTTGATAGTGTGGCTGTTGATGTTGTGTTGATAGTGAGGCTGTTGGTGTTGTGTTGATAGTGTGGCTGTTGATGTTGTGTTGATAGTGAGGCTGTTGATGTTGTGTTGATAGTGTGGCTGTTGATGTTGTGTTGATAGTGAGGCTGTTGGTGTTGTGTTGATAGTGTGGCTGTTGATGTTGTGTTGATAGTGAGGCTGTTGGTGTTGTGTTGATAGTGTGGCTGTTGATGTTGTGTTGATAGTGAGGCTGTTTGTGTTGTGTTGATAGTGAGGCTGTTGATGTTGTGTTGATAGTGTGGCTGTTGGTATTGATGTGTTGGAATATGAGACTTTTTCTTATCCTTATGTAGCTGTCTTACTGGAGAGGTTATCATACTGCTGAAGTTATCATACTGGAGAGGTTATCATACTGCTGAAGTTATCATACTGGAGAGGTTATCATACTGCTGAAGTTATCATACTGGAGAGGTTATCATACTGCTGAAGTTATCATACTGGAGAGGTTATCATACTGCTGAAGTTATCATACTGGAGAGGTTATCATACTGCTGAAGTTATCATACTGGAGAGGTTATCATACTGCTGAAGTTATCATACTGGAGAGGTTATCATACTGCTGAAGTTATCATACTGGAGAGGTTATCATACTGCTGAAGTTATCATACTGGAGAGGTTATCATACTGCTGAAGTTATCATACTGGAGAGGTTATCATACTGCTGAAGTTATCATACTGGAGAGGTTATCATACTGCTGAAGTTATCATACTGGAGAGGTTATACTGCTGGAGTTATCTTAGTGATGAAGTCACCACCAGATCACTTGACCTTCCTATTTCTTCTGACCTATTCCGACCCTTTCATCACCACCCTCACCTTTGTTTACCATTTCACACCTACCAGCATCTGGAGTTTACCTGGAGTTTACCTGGAGAGAGTTCCGGGGGTCAACGCCCCCGCGGCCCGGTCTGAGACCAGGCCTCCTGGTGGATCAGAGCCTGATCAACCAGGCTGTTGCTGCTGGCTGCACGCAAACCAACATACGAGCCACAGCCCGGCTGATCCGGAACTGACTTTAGGTGCTTGTCCAGTGCCAGCTTGAAGACTGCCAGGGGTCTGTTGGTAATCCCCCTTATGTGTGCTGGGAGGCAGTTGAACAGTCTCGGGCCCCTGACACTTATTGTATGGTCTCTTAACGTGCTAGTGACACCCCTGCTTTTCATTGGGGGGATGGTGCATTGTCTGCCAAGTCTTTTGCTTTCGTAGTGAGTGATTTTCGTGTGCAAGTTCGGTACTAGTCCCTCTAGGATTTTCCAGGTGTATATAATCATGTATCTCTCCCTCCTGCGTTCCAGGGAATACAGGTTTAGGAACCTCAAGCGCTCCCAGTAATTGAGGTGTTTTATCTCCGTTATGCGCGCCGTGAAAGTTCTCTGTACATTTTCTAGGTCGGCAATTTCTCCTGCCTTGAAAGGTGCTGTTAGTGTGCAGCAATATTCCAGCCTAGATAGAACAAGTGACCTGAAGAGTGTCATCATGGGCTTGGCCTCCCTAGTTTTGAAGGTTCTCATTATCCATCCTGTCATTTTTCTAGCAGATGCGATTGATACAATGTTATGGTCCTTGAAGGTGAGATCCTCCGACATGATCACTCCCAGGTCTTTGACGTTGGTGTTTCGCTCTATTTTGTGGCCAGAATTTGTTTTGTACTCTGATGAAGATTTAATTTCCTCATGTTTACCATATCTGAGTAATTGAAATTTCTCATCGTTGAACTTCATATTGTTTTCTGCAGCCCACTGAAAGATTTGGTTGATGTCTGCCTGGAGCTTTGCAGTGTCTGCAATGGAAGACACTGTCATGCAGATTCGGGTGTCATCTGCAAAGGAAGACACGGTGCTGTGGCTGACATCCTTGTCTATGTCGGATATAAGGATGAGGAACAAGATGGGAGCGAGTACTGTGCCTTGTGGAACAGAGCTTTTCACCGTAGCTGCCTCGGACTTTACTCTGTTGACGACTACTCTCTGTGTTCTGTTAGTGAGGAAATTATAGATCCATCGACCGACTTTTCCTGTTATTCCTTTAGCACGCATTTTGTGCGCTATTACGCCATGGTCACACTTGTCGAAGGCTTTTGCAAAGTCTGTATATATTACATCTGCATTCTTTTTGTCTTCTAGTGCATTTAGGACCTTGTCGTAGTGGTCCAATAGTTGAGACAGACAGGAGCGACCTGTTCTAAACCCATGTTGCCCTGGGTTGTGTAACTGATGGGTTTCTAGATGTGTGGTGATCTTGCTTCTTAGGACCCTTTCAAAGATTTTTATGATATGGGATGTTAGTGCTATTGGTCTGTAGTTCTTTGCTGTTGCTTTACTGCCCCCTTTGTGGAGTGGGGCTATGTCTGTTGTTTTTAGTAACTGTGGGACGACCCCCGTGTCCATGCTCCCTCTCCATAGGATGGAAAAGGCTCGTGATAGGGGCTTCTTACAGTTCTTGATGAACACAGAGTTCCATGAGTCTGGCCCTGGGGCAGAGTGCATGGGCATGTCATTTATCGCCTGTTCGAAGTCATTTGGCGTCAGGATAACATCGGATAGGCTTGTGTTAATCAAATTTTATGGCTCTCTCATAAAAAATTCATTTTGATCTTCGACTCTCAGTCTGGTTAGCGGCTTGCTAAAAACTGAGTCATATTGGGACTTGAGTAGCTCACTCATTTCCTTGCTGTCATCTGTGTAGGACCCATCTTGTTTAAGTAGGGGCCCAATACTGGACGTTGTTCTCGATTTTGATTTGGCATAGGAGAAGAAATACTTTGGGTTTCTTTCGATTTCATTTATGGCTTTTAGTTCTTCCCGCGATTCCTGACTCCTAAAGGATTCTTTTAGCTTAAGTTCGATGCTTGCTATTTCTCTGACCAGTGTCTCCCTACGCATTTCAGATATATTGACCTCTTTTAGCCGCTCTGTTATTCTTTTCCGTCGCCTGTAAAGGGAGCGCCTGTCTCTTTCTGTTTTACATCTACTCCTCCTTTTTCTTAGAGGAATAAGCCTTGTGCATACATCGAGTGCCACCGAGTTAATCTGTTCTAGGCATAAGTTGGGGTCTGTGTTGCTTAGTATATCTTCCCAGCTTATATCGGTTAGGACTTGGTTTACTTGGTCCCACTTTATGTTTTTGTTATTGAAGTTGAATTTGGTGAATGCTCCCTCGTGACTAATCTCATTTTGTCGGTCTGGGGCTCCGCGCATACATGACTGAACCTCAATTATGTTGTGATCTGAGTATATTGTTTTTGATATGGTGATATTTCTTATCAGATCATCATTGTTAGTGAAGATGAGGTCTAGTGTATTCTCCAGTCTAGTAGGCTCTATTATTTGCTGGTTTAAATTGAATTTTGTGCAGAGATTTAAAAGCTCGCGTGAGTGTGAGTTTTCATCAGAGCTGCCTCCTGGTGTTATTACTGCAACAATATTATTTGCTATATTCCTCCATTTTAGGTGCCTTAAGTTGAAATCCCCCAGGAGCAAGATGTTGGGTGCAGGAGCTGGAAGGTTTTCCAGACAGTGGTCAACTTTTAACAGCTGTTCCTGGAATTGCTGGGATGTTGCATCCGGAGGCTTGTAGACTATCACAATGACTAGGTTTTGGTTCTCGACCTTTACTGCTAAAACTTCCACTACATCATTTGAGGCATTTAGCAGTTCTGTGCAAACAAGTGACTCTGCAAAGTACAGGCCAACCCCCCCCCTTTTGCCTCTTCACTCTGTCACATCTGTATAGGTTGTAACCTGGGATCCATATTTCGTTGTCCAAGTGATCCTTTATGTGGGTCTCAGTGAAAGCCGCGAACATTGCCCTTGCCTCTGCAAGCAGTCCACGGATGAAAGGTATTTTGTTGTTTGTTGCTGGCTTTAGACCCTGTATATTTGCAAAGAAGAATGTCATCGGACTGGTGGTATTGTTGGTACTGGGGGGGGATTTTTTTTCCGGCATTAGTATCTGTATCTGTTGGTTTGGAGTGGAGGCCATCGACTGTGGTTCCACTCCAGGAATGACTGGATTTGGTGTACGATTTCTGCCATTTCCTGCCAGTTTTTTTTCCTTCCTGGCACTAAAAAACCTCTCCCTCTTGAGTGGCTGTGGCTACCCAGGTTTTCCCATGGCCTGGATGTTTTGTATCTTTTTGTCCCCTTTAGATGGTATGCCTGGCAATTTAAGTTATAGCACAGTCTTTCCTGTACTGAAGAGGTACACAGTTCAGGGTGAAAAAGCTTACAGGAAGGGAGTTTGCATTTTCCTGTTGTCATATGGGCATGGCATTTCCTAGGGTGGTCATAGTTGCACGTCCCATCTGTTTTTCCAGATTTCCCATGCCAGCAGATACCGAGTGCATAGTATGTGCACAGGCTTGGTTTCCGTTTGCCTTGGGTTTCTGTGACTGTATTCCCTGTTGGTGCATGTTTCCCTGTCTTACTTCTATCCTCCCTAGCACCAACAATGGAGCTCCCACCAGTTGTTTTTGGTAATATATCCTCACTATTGCTAGTGGAGTCCTCTTGTTTGCTATTTCCTGCGGTATTTCTAGTTTGCAATATTGGTTTTATCTTATCTTTGACTACACTTGTTTCCCTACTATGGCTCCTGTCCCCTATGAGGTCATTTATATGTATTCCTTCCTGCGTATAATTCCCGACTACCTGGACAAAATCTCCAGCTTCACCATTACTGTCTCCCAGGACAGCATCTCCAGCTTCCCCATTACTGTCTCCCAGGACAGCATCTCCAGCTTCACCATTACTGTCTCCCAGGACAGCACCTCCAGCTTCACCATTACTGTCTCCCAGGACAGCACCTCCAGCTTCCCCATTACTGTCTCCCAGGACAGCACTATCAGCCCCCCATTTACTGACTACCAGGACATCATCTCCAGCCTTACAGTTTCTGACTACATGGCCAGTATCAAGGGCAGTACCATTCAGCCCGGACTTTTTATGTTCCCATCTGTTGTAGAAAGCTTCCAGGTTTTCTATGAAAGCTTTGATGTTGACCTCTTTTAATACCCTTGTGATTTTAGTCCACAGATTTATCTCATTTGGGCATACCCAAAAACACTTCCCTGTTTTAATACTGCTTGTAGCTAGTTCTTGGATATCTGCACAAGGGGCGTGACACCAATTTCCACAGAAATGACAATTTATGCATGTGGAAGCCCGTTTGTTTGACTGACCACAGACTACACACAGCTTCATAATGATTTGAATGGTTGATTTACTGCAATTCTACTAGCAACCTCTTGAATATTCTATTAATAACCTGCTAGGTGGTGCACAACGAAACCGTTTGAAACCAGTCCTGGGTTCGGACCAGTCAAGGGTTCGGACCAGTCAAGGGTTCGGACCAGTCTATCTGATCTGATCAGTGGGTCACTTATTTAAACCATACTGGTCGGTGATTTGAGCTAACACATGAAGGATCTACTGGAAATTATCTACCCGAGTAATATGTGATTTGATTGATACAAAAGTATAACTTGCGTGTTGAAGAGCCGGTGACTGCTGGCACTCCTACAATGATGAACGGTCGACCTCCACCTTTGTTTATCAATCGCTGTATCTAGCTTCTCTATTTTTTTTTTCCGTCTCCACCACAATAAATGCTATATTATCACTATAGTTGACTGGTGCAAATTTTGGAGGAAGGGCGCTTTTTCTGTAGTAATAATTGCTTCTCGTTGTGTATATTGCGACCGCTGGTAACTACAGGTTATATGAAATTCACAGTAACGTCTGGTATTTCAAGAAAAAGAAACTAATGAAAGTCACTCCACTCCACTAAGTACCATTATAATACTGGTTAGTTGCTACTACAACACTGTATTCTGCTATTCACTGGTATCACTAGATTATATGCGAGTACACTAGCAGGCCAGGAAGATTATTAAAAACAGCTGACCTGTGGTAAGTTTCTGGCGACTTCTGGCACCTGCCTCTATAGGCTTATCACTTCATTTACAAATTCACCTGTTTTCAAATGACACTTTAGCCTTTATCATCAATATACTAGGGAGCCACTGTAGTATACACTATACACTATGTATACTCAATGTTTTCAGGGAGACTTTCTTTCCTCTGACACAAAGTTCAATTATTATTATTTTTTTCAAACGGGACACAGGCCTATGATTCCCCTCTGGCAGTAAACTCTGCTAGGTAGTGCACACCAATTCTCCTTTTTTGACTCAGTATATAATGTTTTCCGCCCAAGATTGGTTCCAGGCGCTAGAGGGATATATCGTATAGGATTGATGACACAAATTAAAGTTCTAGCACGTAAGAGCGACCGTGAAAACACCAGAAAACCGGGAGCACAACGAGGCACGCTGACACTGGCACGCTGATATGCTAAGCCATCCCTAACGATTACTGACTCCACCAACACTACCACCTATCCCATCCATATCCATCCACGTCCTATCCCACCCTCACCATCTTCAACCTTTCCCCCTGTCCTTCTCCTCCTCCTATCCACATCTCTGTTTCCCTACTTGCATCTTCTCATCTTCATCCTGGCCAATTCTAAGCATCACTTCCCCCAAGGTAAGTGGCCTTTTAAAATCGTATAATTTAATCTCCTTGAGAATTTTGGGCCTTTTTAACGTTTCTCGCTTCAATAAAGATCGTTTCTGGACCCTAACCAGGTTTTTTAAACTATGATTTATTATAAACCAGACATTTGTGATTAAACGTGTTTTAAAGGGGTTTATAGGTAGTGTTTTCGTCGATTAGATGTAAACTAGAGTTTGGGGAGGGTATTCTAGACGACGTTTTGATGGTAGTTTAAAGTTTGTTTTCCAGATTATTCGCTTGTTTCGAATTGTTTCGGCCAATATGTTTGGTTTGCATAATACAAGTCACAGCCTTGTGAGTCACAGCCTTGTGAGTCACAGCCTTGTGAGTCACAGCCTTGCGAGTCACAGCCTTGTGAGTCACAGCCTTGCGAGTCACAGCCTTGCGAGTCACAGCCTTGCGAGTCACAGCCTTGTGAGTCACAGCCTTGCGAGTCACAGCCTTGCGAGTCACAGCCTTGCGAGTCACAGCCTTGCGAGTCACAGCCTTGTGAGTCACAGCCTTGCGAGTCACAGCCTTGCGAGTCACAGCCTTGCGAGTCACAGCCTTGCGAGTCACAGCCTTGTGAGTCACAGCCTTGTGAGTCACAGCCTTGCGAGTCACAGCCTTGCGAGTCACAGCCTTGTGAGTCACAGCCTTGCGAGTCACAGCCTTGCGAGTCACAGCCTTGCGAGTCACAGCCTTGCGAGTCAAAGCCTTGCAAGTCACAGCCTTGCAGGGAAGGATCTGGTGAGGTGAAGGTAGGGAAGGATCTGGTGAGGTGAAGGTAGGGGAGGATCTGGTGAGGTGAAGGTAGGGGAGGATCTGGTGAGGTGAAGGTAGGGGAGGATCTGGTGAGGTGAAGGTAGGGAAGGATCTGGTGAGGTGAAAGTAGGGGAGGATCTGGTGAGATGAAGGTAGGGAAGGATCTGGTGAGGTGAAGGTAGGGAAGGATCTGGTGAGGTGAAGGTAGGGAAGGATCTGGTGAGGTGAAGGTAGGGAAGGATCTGGTGAGGTGAAGGTAGGGGAGGATCTGGTGAGGTGAAGGTAGGGGAGGATCTGGTGAGGTGAAGGTAGGGAAGGATCTGGTGAGGTGAAGGTAGGGGAGGATCTGGTGAGGTGAAGGTAGGGAAGGATCTGGTGAGGTGAAGGTAGGGAAGGATCTGGTGAGGTGAAGGTAGGGAAGGATCTGGTGAGGTGAAGGTAGGGGAGGATCTGGTGAGGTGAAGGTAGGGGAGGATCTGGTGAGGTGAAGGTAGGGAAGGATCTGGTGAGGTGAAGGTAGGGAAGGATCTGGTGAGGTGAAGGTAGGGAAGGATCTGGTGAGGTGAAGGTAGGGAAGGATCTGGTGAGGTGAAGGTAGGGAAGGATCTGGTGAGGTGAAGGTAGGGGAGGATCTGGTGAGAAGAAGGTAGGGGAGGATCTGGTGAGATGAAGGTAGGGAAGGATCTGGTGAGATGAAGGTAGGGAAGGATCTGGTGAGGTGAAGGTAGGGAAGGATCTGGTGAGGTGAAGGTAGGGAAGGATCTGGTGAGGTGAAGGTAGGGAAGGATCTGGTGAGGTGAAGGTAGGGGAGGATCTGGTGAGAAGAAGGTAGGGGAGGATCTGGTGAGATGAAGGTAGGGAAGGATCTGGTGAGGTGAAGGTAGGGAAGGATCTGGTGAGGTGAAGGTAGGGGAGGATCTGGTGAGATGAAGGTAGGGGAGGATCTGGTGAGATGAAGGTAGGGAAGGATCTGGTGAGATGAAGGTAGGGAAGGATCTGGTGAGATGAAGGTAGGGAAGGATCTGGTGAGATGAAGGTAGGGGAGGATCTGGTGAGATGAAGGTAGGGAAGGATCTGGTGAGGTGAAGGTAGGGAAGGATCTGGTGAGGTGAAGGTAGGGGAGGATCTGGTGAGATGAAGGTAGGGGAGGATCTGGTGAGATGAAGGTAGGGAAGGATCTGGTGAGATGAAGGTAGGGAAGGATCTGGTGAGGTGAAGGTAGGGAAGGATCTGGTGAGGTGAAGGTAGGGAAGGATCTGGTGAGGTGAAGGTAGGGGAGGATCTGGTGAGGTGAAGGTAGGGGAGGATCTGGTGAGGTGAAGGTAGGGGAGGATCTGGTGAGGTGAAGGTTGGGGAGGATCTGGTGAGGTAAAGACAGGGGAAGTGTGGCCATGGTAGCCACAGGGTTGGTATAAACCTTGGTGAGAGAGAAAAACCACTGGATGGGCGAAACATCTACAAATAAAGATACCCAGATGTTACAACAGTGTCTAATTCTTAATCTTATCAGTATTATATACCATTCATGTATTTAATTTAATTTTGTGCCGATAATGTCAGGTTATTTTTATTTGTGGGTTTTCTGCTGACCTTGAAAAAAGTGTATTGGAAGACCTGCATAAATAAAGGCAATCTGCCTTTAGTTTCCAGTTCGAGAAAAAATGCATTGGTTATTCCAGCTTTGTTGATAAAAATGTATATTAAATCTTCTGGGATGTAAAGTTTGGCCAAAATGTAATCTATATATTTGACCCATGAGGCTGTGTTACCAAAAATATGAAAAAAAATTCAAAAGCCCTGTTGTACCCACCAAAAAAGTGATGGCGAAGAATGTACACAGAGTTCAGACCATAACTGGCATATACAGTTTGACGAGCTAACGAAAGGGAGAGAGAGAGGATGGGATGGATAGATGGGTGGATAGATAAATAGATGGATTGCGTAGTTTTTGACCGTTAGAGGGCGTTAGTTACAGTTCCGCATAAGAGACTGAGAAAAGGGTTGATATAAGAGTGAAAAGGGCTGCTATACGAGTGAAAAGGGCGGCTGTATGAGTGAAAAGGGCGGCTATATGAGTGAAAAGGGCTGCTATATGAGTGAAAAGGACTGCTACATGAGTGAAAAGAGCTGCTGTATGAGTGAAAACGGCTGCTATATGGGTGAAAAGAGCTGGGTTTGATTAGTACCTGTGTTACTGAAGCAAATTCTAGTGTAGCTCTGAGATAATGTGGAATAAGACATCTCTGAACAGTTCAAGACATTAAAGGAAACGTTTCTCCCTGAGTGGCTCCTTCAGTCCTAAGACGTTTCTCCCTGAGTGGCTCCTTCAGTCCTAAGACGTTTCTCCCTGAGTGGCTCCTTCAGTCCTAAGACGTTTCTCCCTGAGTGGCTCCATCAGTCCTAAGACGTTTCTACCTGAGTGGCTCCATCAGTCCTAAGACGTTTCGCTCGGTGTGGCTCCATCAGTCCTAAGACGTTTCGCTCGGTGTGGCTCCATCAGTCCTAAGACGTTTCGCCCTGAGTGGCTCCATCAGTCCTAAGACGTTTCTCCCTGAGTGGCTCCTTCAGTCCTAAGACATTTCGCCCTGAGTGGCTCCATCAGTCCTAAGACGTTTCTCCCTGAGTGGCTCCATCAGTTCTAAGACGTTTCTCCCTGAGTGGCTCCTTCAGTCCTAAGACGTTTCGCCCTGAGTGGCTCCATCAGCCCTAAGACGTTTCTCCCTGAGTGGCTCCTTCAGTCCTAAGACGTTTCGCCCTGAGTGGCTCCATCAGCCCTAAGACGTTTCTCCCTGAGTGGCTCCATCAGCCCTAAGACGTTTCTCCCTGAGTGGCTCCTTCAGTCCTAAGGTGTTTCGCCCTGAGTGGCTCCTTCAGTCCTAAAACGTTTCTCCCTGAGTGGCTCCATCAGTCCTAAGACGTTTCGCTCGGTGTGGCTCCATCAGTCCTAAGACGTTTCTCCCTGAGTGGCTCCATCAGCCCTAAGACGTTTCTCCCTGAGTGGCTCTTTCAGTCTTAAGACGTTTATCCCTGAGTGGCTTCATCAGCCCTAAGACGTTTTTGCCTGAGTGGCTCCATCAGCCCTAAGACGTTTCTCCCTGAGTGGCTCCATCAGTCCTAAGACGTTTCTCCCTGAGTGGCTCCATCAGTCCTAAGACGTTTCTCCCTGAGTGGCTCCATCAGTCCTAAGACGTTTCTCCCTGAGTGGCTCCATCAGTCCTAAGACGTTTCTCCCTGAGTGGCTCCATCAGTCCTAAGACGTTTTTCCCTGAGTGGCTCCATCAGTCCTAAGACGTTTCTACCTGAGTGGCTCCATCAGTCCTAAGACGTTTCGCTCGGTGTGGCTCCATCAGTCCTAAGACGTTTCTTCCTGAGTGGCTCCATCAGCCCTAAGACGTTTCTCCCTGAGTGGCTCCATCAGTCCTAAGACGTTTCTCCCTGAGTGGCTCCATCAGTCCTAAGACGTTTCTCCCTGAGTGGCTCCTTCAGTCCTAAGACGTTTCTTCCTGAGTGGCTCCATCAGTCCTAAGACGTTTCTCCCTGAGTGGCTCCTTCAGTCCTAAGACGTTTCTCCCTGAGTGGCTCCATCAGTCCTAAGACGTTTCTCCCTGAGTGGCTCCATCAGTCCTAAGACGTTTCTCCCTGAGTGGCTCCATCAGTCCTAAGACAGAGATGACTAAGAGACGAGGAAATGCCAAGTAGTCAGGTGGTGAACTACGATAGTAGTAATAGTAGTATAGTATTAATAGTGGTGTAATTAGTAGTAATAGTGGTATAATTAGTAATAATAGTGGTATAATTAGTACCACTTACAGCATCTGCTACTAAATCTTAATTAAGGGCCTCTCATCATTAACACTAACAAGTACATGGTACTATACAAAATAACATTAAAAAGTGCTTATGGTATCCCTGGTATGCTTGCACGAACGATATTCCCACTATTTATTCCGAGGGTATATCTCCCTTGACGTGTTTGCTCTGAGAGCAGCAGTGTATGTAGACACGGAAGTGTGTGTGACTCGTTATGTCTACACTAGAGTCCAGTCTAAACCAGTGATTTTGTTGGTAAAGATTGAAAGTGGTTAGAATCTTTAGGGCTACTAGGTTCATTAAGGCTACAAGGGCCACTAAGGCTACGAGGGCTATTAATGGCTACGGGAGTCATTAAGGCTACAAGGGCCACTAAGGCTACGAGGGCTATTAATGGCTACAAGAGTCATTAAGGCTACAAGGGCCACTAAGGCTACGAGGGCTATTAATGGCTACAAGAGTCATTAAGGCTACAAGGGCCACTAAGGCTACGAGGGCTATTAATGGCTACGGGAGTCATTAAGGCTACAAGGGCCACTAAGGCTACGAGGGCTATTAATGGCTACAAGAGTCATTAAGGCTACAAGGGCCACTAAGGCTACGAGGGCTATTAATGGCTACGGGAGTCATTAAGGCTACAAGGGCCACTAAGGCTACGAATGCTATTAATGGCTACAAGAGTCATTAAGGCTACAAGGGCCACTAAGGCTACGAGAGCTATTAATGGCTACAAGAGTCATT
>NW_027195027.1:177500-182500 GCF_038502225.1 Cherax quadricarinatus
AGTTCTTGGATACGCAAAGTGTCCTGTGGTTGTTCTGTCTTCACCAGTTCTTGGATACGCGAAGTGTCCTGTGATTGTTCTGTCTTCACCAGTTCTTGGATACGCGAAGTGTCCTGTGATTGTTCTGTCTTCACCAGTTCTTGGATACGCGAAGTGTCCTGTGATTGTTCTGTCTTCACCAGTTCTTGGATACGCGAAGTGTCCTGTGATTGTTCTGTCTTCACCAGTTCTTGGATACGCGAAGTGTCCTGTGATTGTTCTGTCTTCACCAGTTCTTGGATACGCGATGTGTCCTGTGGTTGTTCTGTCTTTGCCAATTCTTGTATACGCGGAGAAGGGCTTGTAAGGGCTCAACGCAGCTCATTCTCAACCTGCAATATACTTCGTACCTTCGTTTCCATTTCCAACAGAGTTAAAAATCCTGACTCACAGATACGTCGACACAAATCGAAGCCATGCATCTTGCTGCCAATTTTGTGTAGGAAGCGCACATCAAGAGCCAAAATTCAGTGACTGACCTCTAAAAGCATCTCTTGTTCCCGAAATCCATTAAACTGAAACACTACAATTTCACAGATTGTACGTAATCTACAGGTCATTCCAGTTTCCCTTGAAACTCACTAAAATTTCCTCCTGGTTGGGAACCCATGTCTCAAACGAGAGACAAAATATCGACCCCACAACTAATCCCAAATTAAAAATCCATAAACCTTTGGAAAGTGAGCGAATAAGTTGAAGGCCGTGACCTTTGATCAATTGACATGAATCAAGAAGCATGTCTTTAAGCTGACTAGTAATGACCAATCAAGCTTATATATGAAAGCTTAAGTGAGGTTAAGAACCGTGAATAACAAGGCTGTGGCGTCTGTACCGAGCCTAGATAATAAGAATATCGTCTGTATATATCATACGTAAATAGAGGTCAAATCTATTCATTAATGATAGAGAAGTCCTTAATCCATCCTGTGGATGGTAGTGGCTAGTTTGTGTACCTCATATCCATCCTGTGGATGGTAGTAGCTAGTTTATTGTGTACCTCATATCCATCCTGTGGATGGTAGTGGCTGGTTTGTGTACCTCATATCCATCCAGTGGATGGTAGTGGCTGGTTTATTGTGTACCTCATATCCATCCTGTGGATGGTAGTGGCTAGTTTATTGTGTACCTCATATCCATCCTGTGGATGGTAGTAGCTAGTTTATTGTGTACCTCATATCCATCCTGTGGATGGTAGTAGCTAGTTTATTGTGTACCTCATATCCATCCTGTGGATAGTAGTGGCTAGTTTATTGTGTACCTCATATCCATCCTGTGGATGGTAGTAGCTAGTTTATTGTGTACCTCATATCCATCCTGTGGATGGTAGTGGCTAGTTTATTGTGTACCTCATATCCATCCTGTGGATGGTAGTAGCTAGTTTATTGTGTACCTCATATCCATCCTGTGGATTGTAGTGGCTAGTTTATTGTGTACCTCATATCCATCCTGTGGATGGTAGTGGCTAGTTTATTGTGTACCTCATATCCATCCTGTGGATGGTAGTGGCTAGTTTATTGTGTACCTCATATCCATCCTGTGGATGGTAGTGGCTAGTTTATTGTGTACCTCATATCCATCCTGTGGATTGTAGTGGCTAGTTTATTGTGTACCTCATATCCATCCTGTGGATGGTAGTGGCTAGTTTATTGTGTACCTCATATCCATCCTGTGGATGGTAGTGGCTAGTTTATTGTGTACCTCATATCCATCCTGTGGATGGTAGTGGCTAGTTTATTGTGTACCTCATATCCATCCTGTACATGGTAGTGGCTAGTTTATTGTATACAAATTCCACCTGTGGATTTGTCCATGGTAACGCCGCCTACTGCTGCTTCACCTCACCTGTCTACAATATATTAGTCCCTTCGCGCATATGCTGTACTCTTATGAAGAGTGATGGACTGATTACATCGGCTGAGGGACTGATTACCTCAAACTCCTGATCTTCACTACTCTCCTTTGTATTGGACTGATAAAGCCACAATGAAAGATACCTAATTTCTGCAAATAAATGGTTCAGAGAACCAGAAGTTGATAAATTAGACACATTAGCAATACATGGGTGTCAGTTGCTGATCAACCAGGCTGTTTATATGTTGGACTGTACGTTGCTATCATTAACAGCCTGAAGGATGAGTTAGGTATCTTCATTTCGAGATCTTTCACCTTTACAATAGGTTTTTTCAGTCGCATACAGAGGTAGCTAAAGCAGTATAGATGTGAAGACGATATAATCAGTCCATCATCCTCGTAGATGTAGGTTTGAGGCTGTCAGTCCCTCAACCTAGAATAGAGTTCTACTCCATGGTCCCCTCAAGGGAGGTTCCTTGATGCTGGTGAGGGGCTCTTGATCTAGGGAACTGGATCTGTGCTCCAGTTCCCTGAATTGAGCCTGAATACCTTCCATCCCCCCCCGATTTGCTGTATAATCCTACAGGTTTAGCGCTCCTCCATTATTATAATATAATTATATCTACTCCATGGTCTGAAATAGCTATTTATAGGAGGCAAGATGTTATATTTAATAATATACAAACTAGCTGTCAGTCCCTCGACCTAGAATAGAGTTCTATTCCATGGTCTGAAATAGCCATTTCTAGGAGGCAAGACGTTATATTTGATAATATACAAACTAGCTAGCATGATATAATGAAATAAACCGGACCAGAGCTCCCAGGGGATCCAGCCTCTTGAGTTACTGGCATAAAATCTTCAAAGATGGTGATTGCTGCGTCTTACAGCGTCTTGACACGCACCGACCTCCAGGCTCCAAGGAATCCCACGGCTGCCACCAATATGGATTATATCTCAGCCATTATGGATTACTTATAATGGGAGAATTATCCCCTGTCATTGTGGATTATTCCACGGATTATTTTAGTCACGAATTATCCCCTGTCTTCGTGAATTCTTCCACCACGGATTATTTTAGTCACGAATTATCCCGTCTTCGTGAATTCTTCCACCACGGATTATTTTAGTTACGAATTGTCCCCTGTCATTGTGAATTATTCTTACCGCGGATTTAGTCACGAATTATCTCTTGTCATAGTGCTTATTCCACCATGGATTATTCTCAACAGATAATTCTCTCATGGATTATTCCCTATAATTTTCAACTGGGGATTATTCTGTCATCACATATAATTATACATTATAACAGCATCACAGATTATTTTTCACCCTCTCAGATTATTCCACCACCGTCACAGATTTCTTCCCACCGTCACAGATTTCTCACCATCACAGATTTCTCCCCACCATCACTGATTTCTCCCCACCGTCACTGATTTCTCCCCACCGTCACAGATTTCTCCCCACCGTCACAGATTTCTCTCCACCGTCACAGATTTCTCTCCACCGTCACAGATTTCTCCCCACCATCACAGATTTCTCTCCACCGTCACAGATTTCTCCCCACCGTCACAGATTTCTCCCCACCTTCACAGATTTCTCCCAATCACAGATTTCTCACCATCACAGATTTCTCCCCACCATCATAGATTTCTCCCCACCGTCACAGATTTCTCCCCGCCGTCACAGATTTCTCCCCAAGGCTCTTCTAGCCTCTCATGTAACACTCGACCGGTTAATAACCTCCTTGAGGCAGAAACTGTATCAACAGACTGTTATTGTTGGCAGGAAAACTTGGAGGTTATGAAGTCAAGCTGATGTTTTTGTTACCTGAGTTTATTGTACTGATTTTGTGCTAGCGCACTCAGCTCACAACTGAGGTCCGGAGATCGAACCCCCGGTACGGCTGGAAGACATTAGGACGTGCTTCCTTAAGACACCTGTTGTCTATGTTCACCCATCAGTATAAAATAGGTACCTGGGTGTTAGGTGACTGGTGTGGGTAGCATCCTGGGTGTTAGTGGACTGGTGTGGGTCGCATCCTGGGTGTTAGTGGACTGGTGTGGGTCGCATCCTGGGTGTTAGTGGACTGGTGTGGGTCGCATCCTGGGTGTTAGTGGACTGGTGTGGGTCGCATCCTGGGTGTTAGTGGACTGGTGTGGGTCGCATCCTGGGTGTTAGTGGACTGGTGTGGGTCGCATCCTGGGTGTTAGTGGACTGGTGTGGGTCGCATCCTGGGTGTTAGTGGACTGGTGTGGGTCGCATCCTGGGTGTTAGTGGACTGGTGTGGGTCGCATCCTGGGTGTTAGTGGACTGGTGTGGGTCGCATCCTGGGTGTTAGTGGACTGGTGTGGGTCGCATCCTGGGTGTTAGTGGACTGGTGTGGGTCGCATCCTGGGTGTTAGTGGACTGGTGTGGGTCGCATCCTGGGTGTTAGTGGACTGGTGTGGGTCGCATCCTGGGTGTTAGTGGACTGGTGTGGGTCACATCCTGGGTGTTAGTGGACTGGTGTGGGTCGCATCCTGGGTGTTAGTGGACTGGTGTGGGTCGCATCCTGGGTGTTAGTGGACTGGTGTGGGTCACATCCTGGGTGTTAGTGGACTGGTGTGGGTCGCATCCTGGGTGTTAGTGGACTGGTGTGGGTCGCATCCTGGGACAAAACTGACCTAATTTGTGGGAAATGCTCAGCATAACAAGCGACTTTCTATATAGTAGTATGTCACTGATGTCAGCTATGGTCTGTATACCTTGTACATGTACTGGTATACCTTGTACATGTACTTGTATACCTTGTACATGTACTGGTATACCTTGTACATGTACTGGTATACCTTGTACATGTACTGGTATACCTTGTACATGTACTGGTATACCTTGTACATGTACTGGTATACCTTGTACATGTACTGGTATACCTTGTACATGTACTGGTATACCTTGTACATGTATTGGTATACCTTGTACATGTACTTGTATACTTTGTACATGTACTTGTAGAAATAATATTATATTATTGTTATATTATGAGGCCTATGCTAAGCAGGTCCAAGTCACACCTACGTAGGAAGGAAGGAGTACTGCAACAGGCCTACTGACCCAAGCCAGTC
>NW_027195027.1:187500-192500 GCF_038502225.1 Cherax quadricarinatus
AGGGAAGGAGGTGATGATGGAAGGATGGAGGGAGGGAAGGAGGTGATGGAAGGATGGAGGGAGGGAGAGAAGGGTGGGAAGGATGGAGGGAGAGAAGGGAGGGAAGGATGGAGGGAGAGAAGGGAGGGAAGGATGGAGGGAGAGAAGGGATGGAAGGATGGAGGGAGGGAGAGAAGGGAGGGAAGGATGAAGGGAGGGAAGGATGGAGGGAGGGAGAGAAGGGAGGGAAGGATGGAGGGAGGGAAGGTGGTGATGATGGAAGGATGGAGGGAGGGAAGGTGGTGATGATGGAAGGATGGAGGGAGGGAAGGAGGTGATGATGGAAGGATGGAGGGAGGGAAGGTGGTGATGGAAGGATGGAGGGAAGGAAGTAGGTGATGGAAGGATGGAGGGAGGGAAGAGAAGGATGGAGGGAGGGAGGGAGGGAAGAGAAGGATGGAGGGAGGGAGGGAAGGGAGGGAAGGATGGAGGGAGGGAAGAGAGGGAAGGATGGAGGGAGGGAGGGAAGGGAGGGAAGGATGGAGGGAGAGAAGGAAGGGAAGGATGGAGGGAGAGAAGGGAGGGAAGGATGGAGGGAGGGAAGGATGGAGGGAGAGAAGGGAGGGAATGATGGAGGGAGGGAGAGAAGGGAGGGAAGGATGGAGGGAGGGAGAGAAGGGAGGGAATGATGGAGGGAGGGAGAGAAGGGAGGGAGGGATGGATGGAGGGAGAGAAGGGAGGGAAGGATGGAGGGAGGGAAGGATGGAGGGAGGGAAGGGAGGGCAGAATGGAGGGAAGGGAGGGAAGGGAGGGAGGGAAGGATGGATTGAGAGAAGGGAGGGAAGGATGGAGGGAGAGAAGGGAGGGAAGGACGGAGGGAGAGAAGGGAGGGAAGGATGGAGGGAGGGAGAGAAGGGAGGGAAGGGAGGGAGGGAGGGAAGGGAGGGAAGGATGGAGGGAGGGAAGGGAGGGAAGGAAGGGAGGGAGAGAAGGGAGGGAGGGAGGGAAGGGAGGGAAGGATGAAGGGAGGGAAGGGAGGGAAGGATGGATGGAGGGAGGGAGGGAAGGGAGGGAAGGGAGGTAAGGATGGGGGAGGGAGGGAAGGGAGGGAAGGGAGGGAAGGATGGAGGGAGGGAGGGAAGGGAGGGAAGGATGGAGGGAAGGGAGGGAAGGGAGGGAAGGATGGAGGGAAGGGAGGGAGGGTAGGGAGGGAAGGGAGGGAAGGATGGAGGGAAGGGAGGGAAGGGAGGGAGGGAAGGGAGGGAAGGAGGGACGGGAAGGGAGGGAAGGGAAGGGAGGGAAGGGAAGGGAGGGAAGGGAAGGGAGGGAAGGGAAGGGAGGGAAGGGAGGAAAGGGATGGAAGGATGTAGGGAGGGAGGGAAGGGAGGGAGGGAAGGGAGGGAAGGATGGAGGGAAGGGAGAGAAGGGAGGGAAGGATGGAGGGAAGGGAGGGAAGGGAGGGAAGGGAGGGAGGGAAGGGAGGGCAGTATCGGTCTGGGGTGTTTTTATCGCTACTTTAATATCGGGAATCCTGAGATTCCGGAAACCCCGTTAATAAAGCTACCCTGGTGAACTTTGGGAGCGCTAAACCCGCATGGATGGGATGGTACTTGGTTTGATAGGTTATCGGGTGTGTTCCAAGTGACGGGAGGGGGGGGTAGTTCCTCCAGTGCCTTGGATCAAGAAACGTTACATTATTAGTGTTATTTTCTCTGGTCTTGAGCTATCTTACGCAGGACTATCTTATCCTGAACTATCCTACGTTATCTTGAACTATCTTTTGCTGGACTATCCTATATTATCTTGAACTATCTTACGCTAACTTGAACTATCTTACGTTATCTTGAACTATCTTACGCTAGCTTGAACTATCTTATGTTATCTTGAACAATCTTACGCTAACTTGAAATATCTTATGTTATCTTGAACTATCTTACGCTAACTTGAACTATCTTATGTTATCTTGAACTATCTTACGTTATCTTGAACTATCTTACGCTAACTTGAACTATCTTACGTTATCTTGAACTATCTTACGTTATCTTGAACTATCTTACGCTAACTTGAACTATCTTACGTTATCTTGAACTATCTTACGCTAACTTGAACTATCTTACGTTATCTTGAACTATCTTACGCTAACTTGAACTATCTTATGTTATCTTGAACTATCTTACGCTAACTTGAACTATCTTACGTTATCTTGAACTATCTGACGCTAACTTGAACTATCTATCTTACGTTCTTATAACTTGAACTATCTTATGTTATCTTGAACTATCTTACGCTAACTTGAACTATCTTATGTTATCTTGAACTATCTTACGCTAACTTGAACTATCTTATGTTATCTTGAACTATCTTACGCTAACTTGAACTATCTTACGCTAACTAGAACTATCTTACGTTATCTTGAACTATTTGACGCTAACTTGAACTATCTTATGTTATCTTGAACTATCTGACGCTAACTTGAACTATCTTATGTTATCTTGAACTATCTTACGCTAACTTGAACTATCTTATGTTATCTTGAACTATCTTACGCTAACTTGAACTATCTTATGTTATCTTGAACTATCTTACGTTATCTTGAACTATCTTACGCTAACTTGAACTATCTTATGTTATCTTGAACTATCTTACGCTAACTTGAACTATCTTATGTTATCTTGAACTATCTTACGCTAACTTGAACTATCTTATCTTGAACTATCTTACGTTATCTTGAACTATCTTACGCTAACTTGAACTATCTTATGTTATCTTGAACTATCTTACGCTAACTTGAACTATCTTATGTTATCTTGAACTATCTTACGCTAACTTGAACTATCTTATGTTATCTTGAACTATCTTACGTTATCTTGAACTATCTTACGCTAACTTGAACTATCTTACGTTATCTTGAACTATCTTATGTTACTTGAACTATCTTATCTTGAACTATCTTAACTTGAACTATCTTATGTTATCTTGAACTATCTTATGTTATCTTGAACTATCTTACGCTAACTTGAACTATCTTATGTTATCTTGAACTATCTTACGCTAACTTGAACTATCTTATGTTATCTTGAACTATCTTACGAAATATCTTACGTTATCTTGAACTATCTTACGCTAACTTGAACTATCTTATGTTATCTTGAACTATCTTACGCTAACTTGAACTATCTTATGTTATCTTGAACTATCTTACGCTAATTTGAACTATCTTATGTTATCTTGAACTATCTTACGTTATCTTGAATTATCTTACGCTAACTTGAACTATCTTATGTTATCTTGAACTATCTTACGAACTATCTTATCTTGTTATCTTGAACTATCTTATGTTATCTTGAACTATCTTACGTTATCTTGAACTATCTTACGCTAACTTGAACTATCTTACGTTATCTTGAACTATCTGACGCTAACTTGAACTATCTTATGTTATCTTGAACTATCTTACGCTAACTTGAACTATCTTATGTTATCTTGAACTATCTTACGCTAACTTGAACTATCTTATGTTATCTTGAACTATCTTACGTTATCTTGAACTATCTTACGCTAACTTGAACTATCTTATGTTATCTTGAACTATCTTACGCTAACTTGAACTATCTTATGTTATCTTGAACTATCTTACGCTAACTTGAACTCTCTTGTGTTATCCTATCTTGAACTTTCTTGCATTATCTTATATCAGCAAACGAAGAGATGTGGGATGAGGTTGGGGGACATAGCCCTTACACGAAGCGCTAAACACGTATGGGTCAGCACAAGTGCTGGCGTGGGCTCGACCCACCGTCATCAAAAATGAGAGATGTACCGCTTCACTCACCTCTTCCCTCCTCTCTCGTTGTTCCTGCTGTATAGCCCTTGTGGTTTAGCGCTCCTATTTGATTATAATCCCGTTGTTCCTGCTCTCGTCTGATGACGGCTCCTGGCATCGCCGAAATGCTGCGAGAGTCGTTCTTTCCTTCTCTGGGGGAGTGACTCTCCTAGTGGGATTCTTTGGGGTGAATTAGATTGAAATAAATCACTGAATAGGTTGTGGATAGGTCTAAATTGATCAGGTTATGTAATTCTCAATGACTTCTATCATAGTAAATGGTAGATGTCATTGTAAATGGTAGATGTTATTCTAAATGGTAGATGTTGTAAATGGTAGATGTCAATGTAAGTGGTAGATGTCATTGTGAATAGAAGATGTCATTGTGAATAGAAGATGTCATTGTGAATGGTAGATATCATTGTTAATGGTAGATGTCATTGTAAATGGTAGATGTCATTGTAAATGGTAGATGTCATTGTAAATGGTAGATGTCATTGTTAATGGTAGATGTCATTGTTAATGGTAGATGTCATTGTAAATGGTAGATGTCATTGTAAATGGTAGATGTCATTGTTAATGGTAGATGTCATTGTAAATGGTAGATGTCATTATTAATGGTAGATGTCATTGTTAATGGTAGATGTCATTGTAAATGGTAGATGTCATTGTAAATGGTAGATATCATTGTTAATGGTAGATGTCATTACTAATGGTAGATGTCATTGTTAATGGTAGATGTCATTGTAAATGGTAGATGTCATTGTAAATGGTAGATATCATTGTTAATGGTAGATGTCATTGTTAATGGTAGATGTCATTGTAAATGGTAGATGTCATTGTAAATGGTAGATGTCATTGTTAATGGTAGATGTCATTGTAAATGGTAGATGTCATTGTAAATGGTAGATGTCATTCTAAATGGTAGATGTTGTAAATGGTAGATGTCAATGTAAGTGGTAGATGTCATTGTGAATGGTAGATGTCATTGTGAATAGAAGATGTCATTGTGAATGGTAGATATCATTGTTAATGGTAGATGTCATTGTTAATGGTAGATGTCATTGTAAATGGTAGATGTCATTGTAAATGGTAGATGTCATTGTTAATGGTAGATGTCATTGTAAATGGTAGATGTCATTGTAAATGGTAGATGTCATTGTTAATTGTAGATGTCATTGTAAATGGTAGATGTCAT
>NW_027195027.1:197500-237500 GCF_038502225.1 Cherax quadricarinatus
AGGGGGTGTAAATTGGCACAGAGGGTGGTGTAAATTGTCACAGAGGGGGGTGTAAATTGTCACAGAGGGGGTGTAAATTGTCACAGAGGGGGGTGTAAATTGTCACAGAGAGGGGGTGTAAATTGTCACAGAGGGGGGTGTAAATTGTCACAGAGGGGGGTGTAAATTGGCACAGAGGGGGGTGTAAATTGGCACAGAGGGGGTGTAAATTGGCACAGAGGGAGGTGTAAATTGGCACAGAGGGGGGTGTAAATTGCCACAGAGGGGGGTGTAAATTGGCACAGGGGGGTGTAAATTGGCACAGAGGGGGGTGTAAATTGGCACAGAGGGGGGTGTAAATTGGCACAGAGGGGGGTGTAAATTGCCACAGAGGGGGGTGTAAATTGTCACAGAGGGGGGTGTAAATTGCCTGGCGAGTGACTGGAAGTGTGTAAAAGAAAAAGGCGAGATTTTGTGGTCAAACTCTTGAATTTACAAATTGTGGGCTGTTGTTAGACCTCAGCTAATTTACAGGATATAAGATATCCTCCCTGAGCTTATTTAGTGTCTGAAAGTTATCCTGCCTCATTTACAAGCTAAAAGTTATCCTGCCTCATTTTATTTACAACCAAAAGTTGTTATCCTGCCTCATTTACACGCTAAAAGTTATCCTGCCTCATTTACACGCTAAAAGTTATCCTGCCTCATTTACAAGCTAAAAGTTATCCTGCCTCATTTACACGCTAAAAGTTATCCTGCCTCATTTACAAGCTAAAAGTTATCCTGCCTCATTTACAAGCTAAAAGCTGTTATCCTGCCTCATTTACAAGCTAAAAGTTATCCTGTTTCATTTACACGCTAAAAGTTATTATCCTGCCTCATTTACAAGCTAAAAGTTATCCTGCCTCATTTACAAGCTAAAAGTTATCCTGCCTCATTTACAAGCAAAAAGTTGTTATCCTGCCTCATTTACAAGCTAAAAGTTATCCTGCCTCATTTACAAGCAAAAAGTTGTTATCCTGCCTCATTTACAAGCTAAAAGTTATCCTGCCTCATTTACAAGCTAAAAGTTGTTATCCTGCCTCATTTACAAGCTAAAAGTTGTTATCCTGCCTTATTTACAAGCTAAAAGTTGTTATCCTACCTTATTTACAAGCTAAAAGTTGTTATCCTGCCTTATTTACAAGCTAAAAGTTGTTATCCTGCCTTATTTACAAGCTAAAAGTTATCCTGCCTCATTTACAAGCTAAAAGTTGTTATCCTGCCTCATTTACAAGCTAAAAGTTGTTATCCTGCCTTATTTACAAGCTAAAAGTTGTTATCCTGCCTCATTTACAAGCTAAAAGTTGTTATCCTGCCTTATTTACAAGCTAAAAGTTGTTATCCTGCCTTATTTACAAGCTAAAAGTTGTTATCCTGCCTTATTTACAAGCTAAAAGTTGTTATCCTGCCTCATTTACAAGCTAAAAGTTGTTATCCTGCCTTATTTACAAGCTAAAAGTTGTTATCCTGCCTCATTTACAAGCTAAAAGTTGTTATCCTGCCTTATTTACAAGCTAAAAGTTGTTATCCTGCCTCATTTACAAGCTAAAAGTTGTTATCCTGCCTCGGATCATTACAAAGCCCAGCTATATCTAAGGTATACCATCACCACCCCAGGATGCCACCCAGAATAGTCAGCTAGTACACAGGACTATTCGTTGATTGAATCTCTGGGGTTTATCTCTTAATAATTAAAAAATATTCATCTTTATGGAGAAATAAAATGGTAGTAGTGGTAGTAATAGTGGTAGTAGTGGTAGTAATAGTGGTAGTAGTGGTAGTAATAGTGGTAGTAGTGGTAGTATTCGTGGTAGTAGTGGTAGTAATAGTGGTGGAAGTGGTAGTAATAGTGGTAGAAGTGGTAGTAGTGGTAGTGGTAGTAGTGGTAGTAGTCGTGGTAGTGGTAGTATTCGTGGTAGTAGTGGTAGTAATAGTGGTAGTAATAGTGGTAGTAGTGGTGGTAGTAGTCGTGGTAGTAGTGGTAGTAGTGGTAGTGGCAGTAGTCGTGGTAGTAGTCGTGGTAGTGGTAGTAGTCGTGGTAGTAGTCGTGGTAGTGGTAGTAGTCGTGGTAGTAGTGGAAGTAATAGTGGTAGTAGTGGTAGTAATAGTGGTAGTAGTGGTAGTAATAGTGGTAGTGGTAGTAATAGTGGTAGTAGTGGTAGTCGTGGTAGTAGTGGTAGTAATAGTGGTAGTAGTGGTAGTAATAGTGGTAGTAGTGGTAGTGGTAGTAGTGGTAGTAGTCGTGGTAGTGGCAGTAGTCGTGGTAGTAGTCGTGGTAGTGGTAGTAGTCGTGGTAGTCGTGGTAGTGGTAGTCGTGGTAGTGGTAGTAGTCGTGGTAGTGGAAGTAATAGTGGTAGTAGTGGTCGTAATAGTGGTAGTAGTGGTAGTAATAGTGGTAGTAGTGGTAGTAATAGTGGTAGTGGTAGTAATAGTGGTAGTGGTAGTAATAGTGGTAGTGGTAGTAATAGTGGTAGTAGTGGTAGTAATAGTGGTAGTAGTCATGGTGGTAGTGGTAGTAACAGTGGTAGTAGTGGTAGTCGTGGCGGTGTAATGGTAAATGGAGAAGTCATGATAGTTATGGTGGTGGCATTAGTCGTAGTAATAGTAGTGGTAGTAATGGTAGTTGTGGTAGTAGCAGTAGTAATGGTAATTGTGGTGGTAGCAGTAGTAATGGTAATTGTGGTAGCAGTAGTAATGGTAGTTGTGGTAGTAGCAGTAGTAATGGTAGTAGCAGTAGTAATAGTTGTGGTAGTAGCAGTAGTAATCGTAGTTGTGGTAGTAGCAGTAGTAATGGTAGTTGTGGTAGTAGGAGTAGCAATGGTAGTTGTGATGGTAGCAGTAGTAATGGTAGTTGTGGTAGTAGCAGTAGTAATGGTAGTTGTGGTAGTAGCAGTAGTAATGGTAGTTGTGGTAGTAGCAGTAGTAATGGTAGTTGTGGTAGTAGCAATAGTAATGGTAGTTGTGGTAGTAGCAGTAGTAATGGTAGTTGTGGTAGTAATAGTTGTAGTTGTGGTAGTAGCAGTAGTAATGGTAGTTGTGGTATTAATGGTAGTTGTAGTTGTGGTAGTAGCAGTAGTAATGGTAGTTGTGGTAGTAGCAGTAGTAATGGTAGTTGTGGTAGTAGCAGTAGTAATGGTAGTTGTGGTAGTAGCAGTAGTAATGGTAGTTGTGGTAGTAGCAGTAGTAATGGTAGTTGTGGTTGTAGCAGTAGTAATGGTAGTTGTGGTTGTAGCAGTAGTAATGGTAGTTGTGGTAGTAGCAGTAGTAATGGTAGTTGTGGTGGTAGCAGTAGTAATGGTAGTTGTGGTGGTAGCAGTAGTAATGGTAGTTGTGGTGGTAGCAGTAGTAATGGTAGTTGTGGTAGTAGCAGTAGTAATGGTAGTTGTGGTAGTAGCAGTAGTAATGGTAGTTGTGGTAGTAGCAGTAGTAATGGTAGTTGTGGTAGTAGCAGTAGTAATGGTAGTTGTGGTAGTAGCAGTAGTAATGGTAGTTGCAGTGGCGGTCGTATAGTACTAGCAGTAGTAGTGATAGGGGTGGTTGTAGTTTTGGTGATTGTGGTAATAGCAGTAGTAGCTGTGGTAGCACTCACAGACAGGAGACAGTGGCACAGACACGGGACAGTGGCACTCACAGACAGTGGCACTCAGGAAATAGTGGCACTTACAGACAGGAGACAGTGGCACACAGGAGACAGTGGCACTCACAGACAGGAGATAGTGGCATTCACAGAAGACAGTGGCAAACAGGAGACAGTGGCACTCACAGACAGGAGATAGTGGCATTCACAGACAGGAGACAGTGGCAAACAGGAGACAGTGGCACACAGGAGGCAGTGGCACTTACAGACAGGAGATGATGGCACTCAGACAGGAGACAGTGGCACTCACAGACAGGAGACAGTGGCACACAGGAGACAGTGGCACTCACAGACAGGAGATGATGGCACTCACAGACAGGAGACAGTGGCACACAGGAGATAGTGGCACTCACAGACAGGAGACAGTGGCACACAGGAGACAGTGGCACTCACATACAGGAGGTGATGGCACTCACAGACAGGAGACAGTGGCACACAGGAGATAGTGGCACTCACAGACAGGAGATGATGGCATTCACAGACAGGAGACAGTGGCACACAGGAGACAGTGGCACTCACAGACATGAGATGATGGCACTCACAGACAGGAGACAGTGGCACACAGAAGATAGTGGCACTCACAGACAGGAGACAGTGGCACACAGGAGACAGTGGCACTCACATACAGGAGATGATGGCACTCACAGACAGGAGACAGTGGCACACAAGAGATAGAGGCACTCACAGACAGGAGACAGTGGCACACAGGAGATAGTGGCACTCACAGACAGGAGACAGTGGCACACAGGAGATAGTGGCACTCACAGACAGGAGACAGTGGCACACAGGAGATAGTGGCACACACAGACAGAAGACAGTGGCACACAGGAGATAGTGGCACTCACAGACAGGAGACAGTGGCACACAGGAGATAGTGGCACACACAGACAGGAGACAGTGGCACTCACATACAGGAGATGATGGCACTCACAGACAGGAGACAGTGGCACACAGGAGATAGAGGCACTCACAGACAGGAGACAGTGGCACACAGGAGATAGTGGCACTCACAGACAGGAGACAGTGGCACACAGGAGATAGTGGCACTCACAGACAGGAGACAGTGGCACACAGGAGATAGTGGCACACACAGAAGACAGTGGCACACAGGAGATAGTGGCACTCACAGACAGGAGACAGTGGCACACAGGAGATAGTGGCACACACAGACAGGAGACAGTGGCACACAGGAGATAGTGGCACTCACAGACAGGAGACAGTGGCACACAGGAGATAGTGGCACTCACAGACAGGAGACAGTGGCACACAGGAGATAGTGGCACACACAGACAGGAGACAGTGGCACACAGGAGATAGTGGCACTCACAGACAGGAGACAGTGGCACACAGGAGATAGTGGCACACACAGACAGGAGACAGTGGCACACAGGAGATAGTGGCACACACAGACAGGAGACAGTGGCACACAGGAGATAGTGGCACTCACAGACAGGAGACAGTGGCACACAGGAGATAGTGGCACTCACAGACAGGAGACAGTGGCACACAGGAGATAGTGGCACTCACAGACAGGAGACAGTGGCACACAGGAGATAGTGGCACTCACAGACAGGAGACAGTGGCACACAGGAGATAGTGGCACTCACAGACAGGAGACAGTGGCACACAGGAGATAGTGGCACTCAGAGTGGCTGGGTGTCAAGACAGGGGTCAGCAGTGATCATCTTCACAATGTACACAAGTCATCTCGAGGAAAAACGTCTAAGATGACAATTTACATTTGCGACCGATCTAAGAAGACCAGCGACGTAAGACAGTGATCCACCATGAAGCCTGGTCACAGACCGGGCCGTGGGGGCGTTGACCCCCGGAACTCTCTCCAGGTATATACTCCAGGAGCTGTAGTCTGACACTGAGATAAGTTGTGATAAATTAGAGAGGTTTGTCAGGAAATTGGACACTTCAAGATAGTAGTAGTAGTGGTAGGAATGGATAGTCGAGATAGTCACTGGTACACACAACTCTAGTGATAGTAGTGTAACACCAGTAGTTTTAGATAGTAACAGTAGTCCTGTAAGATAGTTGTAGCCCATGTCTTTTATCCACTTCCACTAAATAGTTTTGTCAGTTTTCTTGGCAGCAGTGAGTTGAGGTTAGGAAGAGAGCCTTCTGCATTTTTTAGCCGTACACGCTTAAATAATATATGATACTTCTTAAATCAGAAGTAAGCAGGTAGCCTAGAAGAGTGGCAAGACTTCTTTTAATCCCATGTACTCCCTTGTACGCCCATATACTCCCATGTACTCCCTCGTACGCCCATATACTCCCATGTACTCCCTCGTACGCCCATATACTCCCATGTACTCCCTCGTACGCCCATATACTCCCATGTACTCCCTCGTACGCCCATATACTCCCATGTACTCCCTCGTACGCCCATATACTCCCATGTACTCCCTCCTACGCCCATATACTCCCATGTACTCCCTCGTACGCCCATATACTCCCATGTACTCCCTCGTACGCCCATATACTCCCATGTACTCCCTCGTACGCCCATATACTCCCATGTACTCCCTCCTACGCAGATATACTCCCATGTACTCCCTCGTACGCCCAAATACTCCCATATACTCCCTCGCGTTCCCATGTACTCTCATGTACTCCCATGTACTCCCATGTACTGCCGTCTTCCAAAGTTCACAATATTTAACATTCTTCCCCCCACCTAACATTCTCACAATATTTAACATTCTTCCCCCACCTAACATTCTCACAATATTTAACATTCTTGCCCCCACCTAACATTCTCACAATATTTAACATTCTTCCCCCCACCTAACATTCTCACAATATTTAACATTCTTCACCCCACCGAACATGCTAGCAATATTTAACATTCTTCCCCCCACCTAACAATCTCACAATATTTAACATTCTTCCCCCACCTAACATTCTCACAATATTTAACATTCTTCCCCCCACCTAACATTCTCACAATATTTAACATTCTTCCCCCACCTAACATTCTCACAATATTTAACATTCTCCCCCCACCTAACATTCTCACAATATTTAACATTCTCCCCCCACCTAACAATCTCACAATATTTAACATTCTTCCCCCACCTAACATTCTCACAATATTTAACATTCTTCCCCCCACCTAACAATCTCACAATATTTAACATTCTTCCCCCACCTAACATTCTCACAATATTTAACATTCTTCCCCCACCTAACATTCTCACAATATTTAACATTCTTCCCCCACCTAACATTCTCACAATATTTAACATTCTCACAATATTTAACATTCTTCCCCCACCTAACATTCTCACAATATTTAACATTCTTCCCCCCACCTAACATTCTCACAATATTTAACATTCTTGCCCCCACCTAACATTCTCACAATATTTAACATTCTCCCCCACCTAACATTCTCACAATATTTAACATTCTTCCCCCACCTAACATTCTCACAATATTTAACATTCTTCCCCACCTAACATTCTCACAATATTTAACATTCTTCCCCCCACCTAACATTCTCACAATATTTAACATTCTTCCCCCACCTAACATTCTCACAATATTTAACATTCTTCCCCCACCTAACATTCTCACAATATTTAACATTCTTCCCCCACCTAACATTCTCACAATATTTAACATTCTTCCCCCACCTAACATTCTCACAATATTTAACATTCTTCCCCCACCTAACATTCTCACAATATTTAACATTCTTCCCCCACCTAACATTCTCACAATATTTAACATTCTTCCCCCACCTAACATTCTCACAATATTTAACATTCTCACAATATTTAACATTCTTCCCCCACCTAACATTCTCACAATATTTAACATTCTTCCCCCCACCTAACATTCTCACAATATTTAACATTCTTGCCCCCACCTAACATTCTCACAATATTTAACATTCTCCCCCACCTAACATTCTCACAATATTTAACATTCTTCCCCCACCTAACATTCTCACAATATTTAACATTCTTCCCCCACCTAACATTCTCACAATATTTAACATTCTTCCCCCCACCTAACATTCTCACAATATTTAACATTCTTCCCCCACCTAACATTCTCACAATATTTAACATTCTTCCCCCACCTAACATTCTCACAATATTTAACATTCTTCCCCCCACCTAACATTCTCACAATATTTAACATTCTTCCCCCCACCTAACATTCTCACAATATTTAACATTCTCCCCCACCTAACATTCTCACAATATTTAACATTCTTCCCCCCACCTAACATTCTCACAATATTTAACATTCTTCCCCCACCTAACATTCTCACAATATTTAACATTCTTCCCCCACCTAACATTCTCACAATATTTAACATTCTTCCCCCCACCTAACATTCTCACAATATTTAACATTCTTCCCCCACCTAACATTCTCACAATATTTAACATTCTTCCCCCACCTAACATTCTCACAATATTTAACATTCTTGCCCCACCTAACATTCTCACAATATTTAACATTCTCCCCCCACCTAACATTCTCACAATATTTAACATTCTTCCCCCCACCTAACATTCTCACAATATTTAACATTCTCCCCCACCTAACATTCTCAAAATATTTAACATTCTTCCCCCCACCTAACATTCTCACAATATTTAACATTCTTCCCCCACCTAACATTCTCACAATATTTAACATTCTTCCCCCACCTAACATTCTCACAATATTTAACATTCTTCCCCCACCTAACATTCTCACAATATTTAACATTCTCCCCCCACCTAACATTCTCACAATATTTAACATTCTTCCCCCCACCTAACATTCTCACAATATTTAAAATTTTTCCCCCCACCTAACATTCTCACAATATTTAACATTCTTCCCCCACCTAACATTCTCACAATATTTAACATTCTTCCCCCACCTAACATTCTCACAATATTTAACATTCTTCCCCCACCTAACATTCTCACAATATTTAACATTCTTCCCCCACCTAACATTCTCACAATATTTAACATTCTTCCCCCACCTAACATTCTCACAATATTTAACATTCTTCCCCCACCTAACATTCTCACAATATTTAACATTCTTGCCCCACCTAACATTCTCACAATATTTAACATATTCTCACAATATTTAACATTCTTGCCCCACCTAACATTCTCACAATATTTAACATTCTTCCCCCACCTAACATTCTCACAATATTTAACATTCTTCCCCCCACCTAACATTCTCACAATATTTAACATTCTTCCCCCACCTAACATTCTCACAATATTTAACATTCTTCCCCCCACCTAACATTCTCACAATATTTAACATTCTTCCCCACCTAACATTCTCACAATATTTAACATTCTCCCCCCACCTAACATTCTCACAATATTTAACATTCTTCCCCCCACCTAACATTCTCACAATATTTAACATTCTTCCCCCCACCTAACATTCTCACAATATTTAACATTCTTCCCCCCACCTAACATTCTCACAATATTTAACATTCTCCCCCACCTAACATTCTCACAATATTTAACATTCTTCCCCCCACCTAACATTCTCACAATATTTAACATTCTTCCCCCCCCCTAACATTCTCACAATATTTAACATTCTTCCCCCACCTAACATTCTCACAATATTTAACATTCTTGCCCCCACCTAACATTCTCACAATATTTAACATTCTTCCCCCCACCTAACATTCTCACAATATTTAACATTCTTCCCCCCACCTAACATTCTCACAATATTTAACATTCTTCCCCCACCTAACATTCTCACACAGACACTCCCAACATATCTTCTTATATTCAAACTCCACTTTATCCATTCTCTCTCTCCTCTTCGCTATTCCCGTCTCGCATTTCATTCGTTATGGCCTCTCAGTTATTCCCTCGTTCTCTCTTCTTCCTAGTTTATTGAGCCTCTCTCACTCCCACGAGTCACTCACACTTTCACAGTTACGATTTATCAAACTTTCTACTGGTTCCCCATTTTTTATTTCGTATAGAATTTCGTCTTTATCTTCTTTAATTCCCTTCTTACATGTTTATCTTCCTTTCTACTGGTTCCCCATCTTATATTTCGTATAGAATTTCGTCTTTATCTTCTTTAATTCCCTTCTTACATGTTTATCTTCCATTCTACTGGTTCCCCATCTTATATTTCGTACATAATTTCGTCTTTATCTTCTTTAATTCCCTTCTTACATGTTTATCTTCCATTCTACTGGTTCCCCATCTTATATTTCGTATAGAATTTCGTCTTTATCTTCTTTAATTCCCTTCTTACATGTTTATCTTCCATTCTACTGGTTCCCCATCTTATATTTCGTACATAATTTCGTCTTTATCTTCTTTAATTCCCTTCTTACATGTTTATCTTCCATTCTACTGGTTCCCCATCTTATATTTCGTATAGAATTTCGTCTTTATCTTCTTTAATTCCCTTCTTACATGTTTATCTTCCTTTCTACTTGTTCCCCATCTTATATTTCGTACATAATTTCGTCTTTATCTTCTTTAATTCCCTTCTTACATGTTTATCTTCCATTCTACTGGTTCCCCATCTTATATTTCGTATATAATTTCGTCTTTATCTTCTTTAATTCCCTTCTTACATGTTTATCTTCCATTCTACTGGTTCCCCATCATATATTTCGTATAGAATTTCGTCTTTATCTTCTTTAATTCCCTTCTTACATATTTATCTTCCATTCTACTGGTTCCCCATCTTATATTTCGTATAGAATTTCGTCTTTATCTTCTTTAATTCCCTTCTTACATATTTATCTTCCATTGTACTGGTTCCCCATCTTATATTTCGTACATAATTTCGTCTTTATCTTCTTTAATTCCCTTCTTACATGTTTATCTTCCATTCTACTGGTTCCCCATCTTATATTTCGTACATAATTTCGTCTTTATCTTCTTTAATTCCCTTCTTACATGTTTATCTTCCATTCTACTGGTTCCCCATCTTATATTTCGTATAGAATTTCGTCTTTATCTTCTTTAATTCCCTTTCATCTTGTTGTACAAGTCACTACACATTTTTTTCCTCGGTAAAAGCACACTCGCCTGACTTACATCTTAAAATTCAGAAAAAATCGGGAATTAAAATTGCGCTTC
This sequence comes from Cherax quadricarinatus, assembly GCF_038502225.1. Lineage (NCBI taxonomy): Eukaryota > Metazoa > Arthropoda > Malacostraca > Decapoda > Parastacidae > Cherax > Cherax quadricarinatus. The sequence continues at coordinate 208,277 of NW_027195027.1, forward strand.
AGTGTACAGGTGGTTTGAGGTAATCAGTCCCAAAGTTTTCGACTGATGAAGTCTCGTCAATAAAGATTATCAACTTGATCGTATCGTCTGCCATTTTTTTTTTTTTTTTGCGAGAATTCAGGAATTACGACAAATTTCTCATTATTAATTCCAGCATTTTGTATTTTCAAATTCTGACACCTGACGACACGTAGACTATAAAAATTAGCAAAAATATACATATATACTTAAGTATACAGTGTTAGGTACAGAGTAATGTGTATTTTTATGTATATACAGATACAAGTGTGTATATCTCTCGGTGTATATACACAGAGTTTGTTAGATGTTGAAGTGTATTTAAAAGTTCGTGTATTGGCTATATGTAGTCTTAATGACCCTATTGTAGTAGTCTTAGTGACCCTAATGTAGTCTTAACGACCCTAATGTAGTCTTAACGACCCTAATGTCGTCTTAATGACCCTAATGTAGTCTTAATGACCCTAATGTAGTCTTAATGACCCTATTGTAGTAGTCTTAGTGACCCTAATGTAGTCTTAACGACCCTAATGTAGTCTTAATGACCCTATTGTAGTCTTAATGACCCTAATGTAGTAGTCTTAGTGACCCTAATGTAGTCTTAACGACCCTAATGTAGTCTTAATGACCCTATTGTAGTCTTAATGACCCTATTGTAGTCTTAACGACCCTATTGTAGTAGTCTTAGTGACCCTAATGTAGTCTTAACGACCCTAATGTAGTCTTAACGACCCTAATGTAGTCTTAATGACCCTAATGTAGTCTTAATGACCCTAATGTAGTCTTAATGACCCTAATGTAGTCTTAACGACCCTAATGTAGTCTTAATGACCCTATTGTAGTCTTAATGACCCTAATGTAGTAGTCTTAGTGACCCTAATGTAGTCTTAACGACCCTAATGTAGTCTTAATGACCCTATTGTAGTCTTAATGACCCTATTGTAGTCTTAACGACCCTATTGTAGTCTTAATGACCCTATTGTAGTAGTCTTAGTGACCCTAATGTAGTCTTAACGACCCTAATGTAGTCTTAATGACCCTAATGTAGTCTTAATGACCCTAATGTAGTCTTAACGACCCTAATGTAGTCTTAATGACCCTAATGTAGTCTTAATGACCCTAATGTAGTAGTCTTAGTGACCCTAATGTAGTCTTAATGACCCTAATGTAGTAGTCTTAGTGACCCTAATGTAGTCTTAACGACCCTAATGTAGTCTTAATGACCCTAATGTAGTCTTAACGACCCTAATGTAGTCTTAATGACCCTAATGTAGTCTTAATGACCCTAATGTAGTAGTCTTAGTGACCCTAATGTAGTCTTAATGACCCTAATGTAGTAGTCTTAGTGACCCTAATGTAGTCTTAACGACCCTAATGTAGTCTTAATGACCCTAATGTAGTCTTAATGACCCTAATGTAGTCTTAATGACCCTAATGTAATAGTCTTAGTGACCCTAATGTAGTCTTAATGACCCTATTGTAGTCTTAATGACCCTAATGTAGTAGTCTTAGTGACCCTAATGTAGTCTTAACGACCCTAATGTAGTCTTAATGACCATATTGTAGTCTTAATGACCCTAATGTATTAGTCTTAGTGACCCTAATGTAGTCTTAACGACCCTAATGTAGTCTTAATGACCCTATTGTATTAGTCTTAGTGACCCTAATGTAGTCTTAACGACCCTAATGTAGTCTTAATGACCCTATTGTAGTCTTAACGACCCTAATGTAGTCTTAATGACCCTATTGCAGTCTTAATGACCCTAATGTAGTAGTCTTAATGACCCTAATGTAGTAGTCTTAATGACCCTAATATAGTCTTAATGACCCTAATGTAGTCTTAATGACCCTAATGTAGTAGTCTTAGTGACCCTAATGTAGTCTTAACGACCCAATGTAGTCTTAATGGCCCTATTGTAGTAGCCTTAAGGGCCCTAATATAGCCTTTAATGACCCTAATGTAGTCTTTATAACCCTAATGTAGTCTTAATGATCCCTTTTTATATCTCTCTTTACTATTTCCTCTCTATTATTCCTGTTATTTTTTCTTCTGTTCCTCCTATTTCAGTTTCTCCTTCATTCTCTCTCCATATATCTACCCTTCATCCTTTATTTTCTGCTTTACTCTTCGTTCTTTGCTTTCTCTTATTCCTTATTTCACGTGGAAATGCCATCTAGTGACATTTCTAGGTACTTGAGCTGGGTAGCCCTATCTCCCACCCACAGGGTGGCACCCAGTGGCCCTCACCTTGGGTGTCACCTCTGTGCTTGCCTACCCTCACAGGGTGGCACCCAGTGGCTCTCACCCTGGATGCTTCTACTCAGTTTGTCCACTCTCCCACAGCCTGGCACCCAGTGGCCCTCACCCTGGGTGTCACGTCTGTGCTTGCCTACCCTCACAGGGTGGCACCCAGTGGCTCTCACCCTGGATAGTTCCACTCTGCTTGTCCACTCTCACAGCCTGGCACCCAGTGGCCCTCACCCTGGGTGTCACCTCTGTGCTTGCCTACTCTCACAGGGTTGCCTACCCTCACAGCCTGGCACCCAGTGGCCCTCACCTTTGGTGTCAGTGGCCTACCCTCTCACCCTGGATATTTCCACTCTGCTTGTCCACTCTCCCACAGCCTGGCACCCAGTGGCCCTCACCCTGGGTGTCACCTCTGTGCTTGCCTACCCTCACAGGGTGGCACCCAGTGGCTCTCACCCTGGATACTTCCACTCTGCTTGTCCACTCTCCCACAGCCTGGCACCCAGTGGCCCTCACCCTGGGTGTCACCTCTGTGCTTGCCTACCCTCACAGGGTGGCACCCAGTGGCTCTCACCCTGGATGCTTCCACTCTGCTTGTCCACTCTCCCACAGCCTGGCACCCAGTGGCCCTCACCCTGGGTGTCACCTCTGTGCTTGCCTACCCTCACAGGGTGGCACCCAGTGGCTCTCACCCTGGATGCTTCCACTCTGCTTGTCTACTCTCCCACAGCCTGGCACCCAGTGGCTTTCACTCTGGGTGCCACCTCTGTGCTTGCCTACCCTCCCACAAGGTGGCACCCAGTGGCCCTCACCCTGGGTGCCACCTCTGTGCTGGGAAGCCTGCGGTGGTTTCACATTAATAACAACAGTGTGGGATAATATTGTTCATTATACCTCTTAGGAATCTGGCCCGGGGTGCCACCCACTGCCACGCCTTTACTAGAGAGAGAGAGAGAGAGAGCTAGTTTATGCAACGTACCATATAGTTAGTAGTAGTTACTAGTTGTGTGTGTGTGTGTTTACTTACCTACTTGTGGTTGCAGGTGTCTAGTCACAGCTCTTGGCCCCACCTCTTCGCTGGTCGCTACTAGGTCCACTCTCTCTATTTTCCTTGTGCTTTATCGAACGTCTTAAAGCTTTGTATAGATCCAGCCTGTGTTTGTGTGTGTGTGTGTGTGTGTGTGAGAGAGAGAGAGAGAGAGAGAGAGAGAGAGAGAGAGAGAGAGAGAATGAGAGAGAATGAATAAGGAACAGAAAGAGATAAAGGGCCATACAGCCTGAAAGAGGGCACTGACCAGTGCCACGTATCATGTGCGAAGGGCAGTGTCACGTATCATGTGTGAAGGGTAGTGCCACGTATCATGTGTGAAGGGCAGTGCCACGCATCATGTGTGAAGGGCAGTGCCACGTATCATGTGTGAAGGGCAGTGCCACGTATCATGTATGAAGGGCAGTGCCACGTATCATGTGTGAAGGGCAGTGCCACGTATCATGTGTGAAGGGCAGTGCCACGCATCATGTGTGAAGGGCAGTGCCACGTATCATGTGTGAAGGGCAGTGCCACGTATCATGTGTGAAGGGCAGTGCCACGTATCATGTGTGAAGGGCAGTGCCACGTATCATGTGTGAAGGGCAGTGCCACGTATCATGTATGAAGGGTAGTGCCACGTATCATGTGTGAAGGGCAGTGCCACGCATCATGTGTGAAGGGCAGTGCCACGTATCATGTGTGAAGGGCAGTGCCACGTATCATGTGTGAAGGGCAGTGCCACGTATCATGTGTGAAGGGCAGTGCCACGTATCATGTGTGAAGGGCAGTGCCACGTATCATGTGTGAAGGGCAGTGCCACGTATCATGTGTGAAGGGCAGTGCCACGTATCATGTGTGAAGGGCAGTGCCACGTATCATGTGTGAAGGGCAGTGCCACGTATCATGTGTGAAGGGCAGTGCCACGTATCATGTGTGAAGGGCAGTGCCACGTATCATGTGTGAAGGGCAGTGCCACGTATCATGTGTGAAGGGCAGTGCCACGTATCATGTGTGAAGGGCAGTGCCACGTATCATGTGTGAAGGGCAGTGCCACGTATCATGTGTGAAGGGCAGTGCCACGTATCATGTGTGAAGGGCAGTGCCACGTATCATGTGTGAAGGGCAGTGCCACGTATCATGTGTGAAGGGCAGTTAGGTTGTGGTAACTTTGCGTTCTATGTTGAGCTTTATCAGGTTAATACGAAAACTGTAAGACACTAGTGCCACTCTTGTGAATATACCAGAGCAGTGCCACTCTTGTGAATATGCCAGAGCAGTGCCACTCTTGTGAATATACAAGAGCAGTGCCACTCTTGTGAATATACCAGAGCAGTGCCACTCTTGTGAATATACCAGAGCAGTGCCACTCTTGTGAATATACCAGAGCAGAGCCACTCTTGTGAATATACCAGAGCAGTGCCACTCTTGTGAATATACCAGAGCAGTGCCACTCTTGTGAATATACCAGAGCAGTGCCACTCTTCTAAATAAACCAGAGCAGTGCCACTCTTCTAAATATACCAGAGCAGTGCCACTCTTGTGAATATACCAGAGCAGTGCCACTCTTGTGAGTATACCAGAGCAGTGCCACTTGTGAATATACCAGAGCAGTGCCACTTGTGAATATACCAGAGCAGTGCCACTCTTGTGAATATACCAGAGCAGTGCCACTCTTGTGAATATACCAGAGCAGTGCCACTCTTGTGAATATTCCAGATCATTGCCACTCTTGTGAATATACAAGAGCAGTGCCACTCTTGTGAGTATACCAGAGCAGTGCCACTTGTGAATATACCAGAGCAGTGCCACTTGTGAATATACCAGAGCAGTGCCACTCTTGTGAGTATACCATAGCAGTGCCACTTGTGAATATACCAGAGCAGTGCCACTCTTGTGAATATACCAGAGCAGTGCCACTCTTGTGAATATACCAGAGCAGTGCCACTCTTGTGAATATACCAGAGCAGTGCCACTCTTGTGAATATACCAGAGGAGTGCCACTTGTGAATATACCAGAGGAGTGCCACTTGTGAATATACCAGAGCAGTGCCACTTGTGAATATACCAGAGCAGTGCCACTCTTGTGAATATACCAGAGCAGTGCCACTTGTGAATATACCAGAGCAGTGCCACTCTTCTTGTGAATATACAAGAGCAGTGCAACTCTTCTTGTGAATATACCAGAGCAGTGCCACTCTTGTGAATATACCAGAGCAGTGGCACTCTTGTGAATACACCAGAGAAGTGGCACTCTTGTGAATACACCAGAGCAGTGCCACTCTTGTGAATATACCAGAGCAGTGCCACTCTTGTGAATATACCAGAGCAGTGCCACTCTTGTGAATATACCAGAGCAGTGCCACTCTTGTGAATATACCAGAGCAGTGCCACTCTTGTGAATATACCAGAGCAGTGCCACTCTTGTGAATATACCAGAGCAGTGCCACTCTTGTGAATATACCAGAGCAGTGCCACTCTTGTGAATATACCAGAGCAGTGCCACTCTTGTGAATATACCAGAGCAGTGCCACTCTTGTGAATATACCAGAGCAGTGCCACTCTTGTGAATATACCAGAGCAGTGCCACTCTTGTGAATATACCAGAGCAGTGACACTGTTGTGAATATACCAGAGCAGTGCCACTCTTGTGAATATACCAGAGCAGTGACACTCATGTGAATATACCAGAGCAGTGCCACTCTTGTGAATATACCAGAGCAGTGACACTGTTGTGAATATACCAGAGCAGTGACACTGTTTTGAATATACAAGAGCAGTGCCACTCTTGTGAATATACCAGAGCAGTGCCACTCTTGTGAATATACCAGAGCAGTGCCACTCTTGTGAATATACCAGAGCAGTGCCACTCTTGTGAATATACCAGAGCAGTGCCACTCTTGTGAATATACCAGAGCAGTGCCACTCTTGTGAATATACCAGAGCAGTGCCACTCTTGTGAATATACCAGAGCAGTGCCACTTGTGAATATACCAGAGCAGTGACACTGTTGTGAATATACCAGAGCAGTGACACTCATGTGAATATACCAGAGCAGTGCCACTCTTGTGAATATACCAGAGCAGTGACACTGTTGTGAATATACCAGAGCAGTGCCACTCTTGTGAATATACCAGAGCAGTGCCACTCTTGTGAATATACCAGAGCAGTGCCACTCTTGTGAATATACCAGAGCAGTGCCACTCAACTCTTGCTGATAATAATAATTACAATACACAACTGGAAGATTCCTTTGGGCTACACAGTACGATTTCTTAGGTCTTAGCCTCTTTACATAAAGATATCTTTACATAAAGATATCTTTGCATAAAGATATCTCGCATAGAGCTAATCTTGTTTTTCACTCGTCTGTCTCTCACTGAAATCTGAAAACACATGTTTGCCTTAAATTACCCATTAAATCCCAGTGTCTAAAAATTTTAACGCGTTCTCTAAGATACAATCATACATGAATCACGCACCCAGCATAACTAGGTGTTGTACCGTGGTCCGAGGACATACAATTACAATACGTTCTTGGTTACAAATATATATATATATATATATATATATATATATATATATATATATATATATATATATATATATATATATATATATGCAATAAGATCACAGTAAACAGGTGATTTCAGAATATGCAAAGCAACCACTCTGAAAGAATAGAGAAATTTCAAGCGCTTTCGTGACTACTCACATTATCAAGGAACTATGAAAGTAAAGCATCCATGGAAGCTATATAAGGGGTCTGGCCAGCACCTCACTATCAGATCCCACAACGGTTAAACACCTGACGCGCGCCGACCCAACTTGGATAGGTCCTTTGCACAACTCACCCACAAACTATTCTACCCAAGAAAATTTAAAAATTATTATTTGTCCAGTGTATTATTAAATTCTTCCCAAATTCTATTAATTATAAATGGATCTAATTTATATAAACCAAAGGAAATATTCATATTATTGTCAAAACTGCTTTTTATGAAACAAGATTCAATTATATTCCTGTCGACCATGGACTTGCTTGATACTACTTTCTCAACTTTTTGAAAATCAATTGGATGGTTAAAATCTCTTACATAAATAAATAGAGCATTGGAATCTTGTCCAGTTCTAATGCTATATTTATGTTGTTTTAATCTTAGTTCGAGATTTTTACCAGTTTGACCGTAATAAACTTTATCGCAAATTTTACAAGGAATCTTATAGACACATCCATCAGCATTTTGGGGGGAATTCTTTATCTAATTATAAATTAGATTCATTTATAATTAATAGAATTTGGGAAGAATTTAATAATACAATGGACAAATAATTTTTAAATTTTCTTGGGTAGAATAGTTTGTGGGTGAGTTGTGCAAAGGACCTATCCAAGTTGGGTCGGCGCGCGTCAGGTGTTTAACCGTTGTGGGATCTGATAGTGAGGTGCTGGCCAGACCCCTTATATACCTTCCTTGGATGCATAGTTCCTTGATAATGTGAGTAGTCACGAAAGCGCTTGGAATTTCTCTATTCTTTCAGAGTGGTTGTTTTGCATATTCTGAAATCACCTGTTTACTGTGATCATATTGCATATATATATATATATATATATATATATATATATATATATATATATATATTATCCTAAATTTTGTTGGTGTAAAAACACTGACTAAAGAAGATAGGAGGACAGAGAAAAGGATGAAAACTTATGGAGTGGGAGAGAGGCAGGGAGATTGAGCTGGTGATAAAGTTAGTGAGAGAGAAGCAATACGATAACGCAGTGGAGAAAGAGTGGATAGGATAACTCACGACCGAAAAATAAATGCAGTGAGTAAGAGAAATGCGATAACCATGGAGGAACTGAATTACGTAACGGAAGAAAGAAGGTTGATAAAGATGGTGGTGGAGAAGCCGCCAAGATTACAAAAGAAGACTTGAAGTTAATCTTTACAAGTAGATAAGAAGGGTGATGTCTCGTGAAGATTTATAGAATAGTGCATAAGGAAGAATATGAAAGAAGCTATTTATTAAGAAGTGGGAAATACACAACCCGGACCTAGATGGAAACAGACGACGTGTCGCTCCAAGTGCGACCGAAATGTCGTTGTATCAGCTTATTCTTCAAGGTGAGTACTGAGCTATTTCATCGCCTGTCCATCATACCCTGGCTGGAACAATGTCATCATACCCTGGCTGGAACAATGTCACCATCCCGTGGCTGGAACAATGTCACCATACCCTGGCTGGAACAATGTCACCATACCCAGGCTGGAACAATGTCACAATACCGTGGCTGGAACAATGTCACCATACCCTGGCTGGAACAATGTCACCATACCCTGGCTGGAACAATGTCACCATACCGAGGCTGGAACAATGTCACCATACCCTGGCTGGAACAATGTCACCATACCGTGGCTGGAACAATGTCACCATACCGTGGCTGGAACAATGTCACCATACCCTGGCTGGAACAATGTCACCATACCCTGGCTGGAACAATGTCACCATACCGTGGCTGGAACAATGTCACCATACCCTGGCTGGAACAATGTCACCATACCCTGGCTGGAACAATGTCACCATACCCTGGCTGGAACAATGTCACCCTCCCATGGCTGGAACAATGTCACCATACCCTGGCTGGAACAATGTCACCATACCGTGGCTGGAACAATGTCACCATACCGTGGCTGGAACAATGTCACCATACCGTGGCTGGAACAATGTCACCATACCGTGGCTGGAACAATGTCACCATACCCTGGCTGGAACAATGTCACCATACCCTGGCTGGAACAATGTCACCATACCCTGGCTGGAACAATGTCACCATACCCTGGCTGGAACAATGTCACCATACCGTGGCTGGAACAATGTCACCATACCCTGGCTGGAACAATGTCACCATACCCTGGCTGGAACAATGTCACCATACCCTGGCTGGAACAATGCCACCATACCCTGGCTGGAACAGTATCACCATACCCTGGCTGGAACAATGTCACCATACCCTGGCTGGAACAATGTCACCATACCCTGGCTGGAACAATGTCACCATACCCTGGCTGGAACAATGTCACCATACCCTGGCTGGAACAATGTCACCATACCCTGGCTGGAACAATGTCACCATACCCTGGCTGGAACAATGTCACCATACCCTGGCTGGAACAATGTCACCATACCCTGGCTGGAACAATGTCACCATACCCTGGCTGGAACAATGTCACCATACCCTGGCTGGAACAATGTCACCATACCCTGACTGGAACAATGTCACCATACCCTGGCTGGAACAATGTCACCATACCATGGCTGGATCAATGTCACCATACCCTGGCTGGAACAATGTCACCATACCCTGGCTGGAACAATGTCACCATACCTTCGCTGGAACAATGTCACCATACCGTGGCCGGAACAATGTCACCTTACCGTGGCTGGAACAATGTCACCATACCGTGGCTGGAACAATGTCACCATACCGTGGCTGGAACAATGTCACCATACCCTGGCTGGAACAATGTCACCATACCCTGGCTGGAACAATGTCACCATACCCTGGCTGGAACAATGTCACCATACCCTGGCTGGAACAATGTCACCATACCCTGGCTGGAACAATGTCACCATACCCTGGCTGGAACAATGTCACCATACCGTGGCTGGAACAATGTCACCATACCCTGACTGGAACAATGTCACCATACCGTGGCCGGAACAATGTCACCTTACCGTGGCTGGAACAATGTCACAATACCGTGGCTGGAACAATGTCACCATACCGTGGCTGGAACAATGTCACCATACCCTGGCTGGAACAATGTCACCATACCCTGGCTGGAACAATGTCACCATACCGTGGCTGGAACAATGTCACCATACCCTGACTGGAACAATGTCACCATACCCTGGCTGGAACAATGTCACCATACCCTGGCTGGAACAATGTCACCATACCCTGGCTGGAACAATGTCACCATACCCTGGCTGGAACAATGTCACCATTACCCTGACTGGAACAATGTCACCATACCGTGGCTGGAACAATGTCACCATACCCTGACTGGAACAATGTCACCATACCCTGGCTGGGTATGGTGACATTGTCAATGGTGACAATGTCACCATCCCATGGCTGGAACAATGTCACCATACCGTTGCTGGAACAATGCCACCATCCCATGGCTGGAACAATGTCACCATACCGTGGCTGGAACAATGTCACCATACCCTGGCTGGAACAATGTCACCATACCCTGGCTGGAACAATGTCACCATACCCTGACTGGAACAATGTCACCATACCCTGGCTGGAACAGTGTCACCATACCGTGGCTGGAACAATGTCACCATACCGTGGCTGGATCAATGTCACCATACCCTGGCTGGAACAATGTCACCATACCCTGGCTGGAACAATGTCACCATACCCTGGCTGGAACAATGTCACCATACCGTGGCCGGAACAATGTCACCTTACCGTGGCTGGAACAATGTCACAATACCGTGGCTGGAACAATGTCACCATACCGTGGCTGGAACAATGTCACCATACCGTGGCTGGAACAATGTCACCATACCGTGGCTGGAACAATGTCACCATACCGTGGCTGGAACAATGTCACCATACCGTGGCTGGAACAATGTCACCATACCTTGGCTGGAACAATGTCACCATACCGTGGCTGGAACAATGTCACCATCCCATAGCTGGAACAATGTCACCATACCGTGGCTGGAACAATGTCACCATCCCCTGGCTGGAACAATGTCACCATCCCATGGCTGGAACAATGTCACCATCCCATGGCTGGAACAATGTCACCATACCGTGGCTGGAACAATTTCACCATACCGTGGCTGGAACAATGTCACCATACCGTGGCTGGAACAATGTCACCATACCGTGGCTGGAACAATGTCACCATACCGTGGCTGGAATAATGTCACCATACCGTGGCTGGAACTATGTCACCATACCGTGGCTGGAATAATGTCACCATCCCCTGGCTGGAACAATGTCACCAACCCATGGCTGGAACAATGTCACCATACCGTGGCTGGAACAATGTCACCATCCCCTGGCTGGAACAATGTCACCATCCCGTGGCTGGAACAATGTCACCATCCCATGGCTGGAACAATGTCACCATACCGTGGCTGGAACAATGTCACCATCCCATGGCTGGAACAATGTCACAGTACCGTGGCTGGACCAATGTCACCATCCCATGGCTGGATCAACGTCACCATACCCTGACTGGAACAATGTCACCATACCGTGGCTGGAACAATGTCACCATACCGTGGCTGGAACAATGTCACCATACCGTGGCTGGATCAATGTCACCATACCCTGGTTGGAACAATGTCACCATACCGTGGCTGGAACAATGTCATCATACCGTGGCTGGAACAATGTCACCATACCCTGGCTGGAACAATGTCACCATACCGTGGCTGGAACAATGTCACCATACCGTGGCTGGAATGTCACCATCCCATGGCTGGAACAATGTCACCATACCGTGGCTGGAACAATGTCACCATCCCATGGCTGGATCAGTGTCACCATACTGTGGCTGGAACAATGTCACCCTCCCATGGCTGGAACAATGTCACCATACCCTGGCTGGAACAATGTCACCATACCCTGGCTGGAACAGTATCACCATACCCTGGCTGGAACAATGTCACCATCCCATGGCTGGAACAATGTCACCATCCCATGGCTGGAACAATGTCACCATCCCATGGCTGGAACAATGTCACCATACCGTGGCTGGAACAATGTCACCATCCCATGGCTGGAACAATGTCACTATACCGTTGCTGGAACAATGTCACCATACCCTGGCTGGAACAATGTCACCATACCCTGGCTGGAACAATGTCACCATTCCCTGGCTGGAACAGTATCACCATACCCTGGCTGGAACAATGTCACCATCCCATGGCTGGAACAATGTCACCATACCGTGGCTGGAACAATGTCACCATCCCATGGCTGGAACAATGTCACTATACCGTTGCTGGAACAATGTCACCATACCCTGGCTGGAACAATGTCACCATACCCTGGCTGGAACAATGTCACCATTCCCTGGCTGGAACAGTATCACCATACCCTGGCTGGAACAATGTCACCATCCCATGGCTGGAACAATGTCACCATCCCATGGCTGGAACAATGTCACCATACCGTTGCTGGAACAATGTCACCATACCGTGGCTGGAACAATGTCACCATACCGTGGCTGGAACAATAAATCACAATTCCGTGGCTGGTAATGGGTTCCAAGTCTATCTACTACACGAAGGTCATTAAGGGAGGTCAGTCCCTCAGCACTGAACAAGACTTGCACTGATGAAGCCATGTACAACCCCCTCTGTTACTTTTTAACAACTTGAGCTGAGCCTATATAAGCAATGTCGTAACTTATTCTGAGGCTGTGTATTGCCTTCCTCTACCTCTTGATCCATATCCTTCCACTTAAGCTACCACTGGAATGTACCACTGTGACACATGTACCCCAGTGCTATGGTACAGTGGTATATGGCTGCTAAAGCACCTTTGTATCACTGTTATTTCCGTGTCTGCCAAACATTCCAAAGGTAATTCCGGAGGTAATTCCGAAGGTAATGAGGTTTCCATGTCTCAAAGGTATAATCGATACTGGTAGATAGTGGGAGATACTAGTAGATAGTGGTAGACTGTAACGCAGAAGGGAGAGCTACTTAAGGGAAAACAGTCCAGGGCCAGAGGTGGGACTTCCCTACATATGTCGTGCCCAATAGGTAAAATTGGTCAATTAGTAAGAACTCATTTAAAATTTAATCCTTTCTATAATTTTCTCTTATACGTTTAAAGATTATCTTCTTTGCATATATGTTAATATAAAAATTAATAATTTTGTACCAAAAGAACCTTAGAAAACTTACCTGACCTTACAACAAACGCAATTTAATTTATCTTAGTCCAACTAAATATATTTTAGATATTATTAAATTACTGTAAACTTATCTAAAATATATTTAGTTGGATTACGCTCTTATATGGGTGTGAAGCGTGAGTGATGAATGTTGCAGCGAGGAGAAGGCTGGAGGCAGTGGAGATGTCATGTCTGAGGGCAATGTGTGGTGTGAATATAATGCAGAGAATTCGTAGTTTGGAAGTTAGGAGGAGGTGCGGGATTACCAAAACTGTTGTCCAGAGGGCTGAGGAAGGGTTGTTGAGGTGGTTCGGACATGTAGAGAGAATGGAGCGAAACAGAGTGACTTCAAGAGTGTATCAGTCTGTAGTGGAAGGAAGACGGGGTAGGGGTCGGCCTAGGAAAGGTTGGAGGGAGGGGGTAAAGGAGGTTTTGTGTGCGAGGGGCTTGGACTTCCAGCAGGCATACGTGAGCGTGTTTGATAGGAGTGAATGGAGACAAATGGTTTTTAATACTTGACGTGCTGTTGGAGTGTGAGCAAAGTAACATTTATGAAGGGGTTCAGGTAAACCGGCAGGCCGGACTTGAGTCCTGGAGATGGGAAGTACAGTGCCTGCACTCTGAAGGAGGGGTGTTAATGTTGCAGTTTAAAAACTGTAGTGTAAAGCACCCTTCTGGCAAGACAGTGATGGAGTGAATGATGGTGAAAGTTTTTCTTTTTCGGGTCACCCTGCCTTGGTGGGCCACCCTGCCTTGGTGGGCCACCCTGCCTTGGTGGGCCACCCTGCCTTGGTGGGCTACCCTGCCTTGGTGGGCTACCCTGCCTTGGTGGGCCACCCTGCCTTGGTGGGCCACCCTGCCTTGGGAATCGGCCAGTGTGTTAATAATAATAATAGGCTAAATTAAATTACGCTTGTTATAATAAGGTTAAGTAAGTTTTCTAAGGTTCTTTTGGTACAAAATTATAAATTTTTACAATAACATAAATGAAAAAAAAATAATCTTTAAAAGTACAAGAGAAAATTTTAGAAAGGACTTAATTTTAAATGAGTTCTTGATAATTGACCAATTTTACCTATATATATATATATATATATATATATATATATATATATATATATATATATATATATATATATATATATATATATATATATATTTAATGCTGTTAAACTGTGGAGAATGCTGAAAGAGAAGAGTTCGAGCATTGTCATGCTGCCGCCTTATTACGAGACACAAGCATTGTCACGCCGGACTACCATTGTTGACGCAGATATTGGCTGCAACATTACGAGGGAAGTTCAGAGGGAGAACTTGGTTCAACTTGGCTGCCACACTGTGGAAACTTGGGACAACTTGTTACATCAAGGGGAAACTTAGCGGGGAAACTTGATACATCTTTGCTACCACACTGAATATCGTAGCGGAACTTGATGTAAGTTGGCTCGTCAATGTGCTATGTCAAGTTCCTTATCTAAGTAGCCAGCAGACCCCTGGCTGCCTTCAAGACCGTTGATACATTCCTAAATTTCCTGATCAGACGGGCTGTGGTGCATACGTTGGACCAACAAACAGGTCCACGAAAGACACTTCAGGTAGTCTTACACCCAGGACGACCTTCAAGACCTCACCACCACCAGGACGACCTTCAAGACCTCACCACCACCAGGACGACCTTCAAGACCTCACCACCACCAGGACGAACTTCAAGACCTCACCACCACCAGGACGAACTTCAAGACCCCACCACCACCAGGACGAACTTCAAGACCCCACCACCACCAGGACGTCCTTCAAGACCGCACCACCACCACGACCTTCAAGACCTCACCACCACCGGGACGAAATTCAAGACCCCACCACCACCAGGACGACCTTCAAGACCTCACCACCACCGGGACGAACTTCAAGACGGACGACCTTCAAGACCCCACCACCACCAGGACGAACTTCAAGACCCCACCACCACCAGGACGAACTTCAAGACCCCACCACCACCAGGACGACCTTCAAGACCTCACCACCACCAGGACGACCTTCAAGACCCCACCACCACCAGGACGAACTTCAAGACCCCACCACCACCAGGACGAACTTCAAGACCCCACCACCACCAGGACGAACTTCAAGACCCCACCACCACCAGGACGAACTTCAAGACCCCACCACCACCAGGACGAACTTCAAGACCCCACCACCACCAGGACGAACTTCAAGACCTCACCACCACCAGGACGAACTTCAAGACCCCACCACCACCAGGACGACCTTCAAGACCTCACCACCACCAGGACGACCTTCAAGACCTCACCACCACCAGGACGACCTTCAAGACCTCACCACCACCAGGACGAACTTCAAGACCCCACCACCACCAGGACGACCTTCAAGACCTCACCACCACCAGGACGACCTTCAAGACCTCACCACCACCAGGACGACCTTCAAGACCCCACCACCACCAGGACGAACTTCAAGACCCCACCACCACCAGGACGAACTTCAAGACCTCACCACCACCAGGACGAACTTCAAGACCTCACCACCACCAGGACGACCTTCAAGACCTCACCACCACCAGGACGAACTTCAAGACCCCACCACCACCAGGACGAACTTCAAGACCCCACCACCACCAGGACGAACTTCAAGACCTCACCACCACCAGGACGAACTTCAAGACCTCACCACCACCAGGACGAACTTCAAGACCTCACCACCACCAGGACGACCTTCAAGACCCCACCACCACCAGGACGAACTTCAAGACCCCACCACCACCAGGACGAACTTCAAGACCTCAACACCACCAGGACGAACTTCAAGACCTCACCACCACCAGGACGAACTTCAAGACCTCACCACCACCAGGACGACCTTCAAGACCCCACCACCACCAGGACGAACTTCAAGACCCCACCACCACCAGGACGACCTTCAAGACCTCACCACCACCAGGACGAACTTCAAGACCCCACCACCACCAGGACGACCTTCAAGACCCCACCACCACCAGGACGACCTTCAAGACCCCACCACCACCAGGACGACCTTCAAGACCCCTATCACTAGGACAGACTTAAGACCCCATCATAATAAATAATTAAGTTATTTTAGTTAAAAAAAATAAATTCAAGTGTGGTTTTACCACTGAAAATGTCTGATGCCAGACTATTGATGACAAGTGTCTGATGATGCCAGACTATTGATGACAAGTGTCTGATGATGCCAGACTATTGACGACAAGTGTCTGATGATGCCAGACTATTGACGACAAGTGTCTGATGATGCCAGACTATTGATGACAAGTGTCTGATGGTGCCAGACTATTGATGACAAGTGTCTGATGATGCCAGACTATTGACGACAAGTGTCTGATGATGCCAGACTATTGATGACAAGTGTCTGATGATGCCAGACTATTGACGACAAGTGTCTGATGATGCCAGACTATTGACGACAAGTGTCTGATGATGCCAGACTATTGACGACAAGTGTCTGATGATGCCAGACTATTGATGGCAAGTGTCTGATGATGCCAGACTATTGATGGCAAGTGTCTGATGATGCCAGACTATTGATGACAAGTGTCTGATGATGCCAGACTATTGATGACAAGTGTCTGATGATGCCAGACTATTGACGACAAGTGTCTGATGATGCCAGACTATTGATGACAAGTGTCTGATGATGCCAGACTATTGACGACAAGTGTCTGATGATGCCAGACTATTGACGACAAGTGTCTGATGATGCCAGACTATTGACGACAAGTGTCTGATGATGCCAGACTATTGATGACAAGTGTCTGATGATGCCAGACTATTGACGACAAGTGTCTGATGATGCCAGACTATTGATGACAAGTGTCTGATGATGCCAGACTATTGACGACAAGTGTCTGATGATGCCAGACTATTGACGACAAGTGTCTGATGATGCCAGACTATTGATGACAAGTGTCTGATGATGCCAGACTATTGATGACAAGTGTCTGATGATGCCAGACTATTGATGACAAGTGTCTGATGATGCCAGACTATTGATGACAAGTGTCTGATGATGCCAGACTATTGATGACAAGTGTCTGATGATGCCAGACTATTGATGGCAAGTGTCTGATGATGCCAGACTATTGATGGCAAGTGTCTGATGATGCCAGACTATTGATGGCAAGTGTCTGATGATGCCAGACTATTGATGGCAAGTGTCTGATGATGCCAGACTATTGATGGCAAGTGTCTGATGATGCCAGACTATTGATGGCAAGTGTCTGATGATGCCAGACTATTGATGGCAAGTGTCTGATGATGCCAGACTATTGATGGCAAGTGTCTGATGATGCCAGACTATTGATGGCAAGTGTCTGATGATGCCAGACTATTGATGGCAAGTGTCTGATGATGCCAGACTATTGATGGCAAGTGTCTGATGATGCCAGACTATTGATGGCAAGTGTCTGATGATGCCAGACTATTGATGGCAAGTGTCTGATGATGCCAGACTATTGATGGCAAGTGTCTGATGATGCCAGACTATTGATGGCAAGTGTCTGATGATGCCAGACTATTGATGGCAAGTGTCTGATGATGCCAGACTATTGATGGCAAGTGTCTGATGATGCCAGACTATTGATGGCAAGTGTCTGATGATGCCAGACTATTGATGGCAAGTGTCTGATGATGCCATGGCAAGTGTCTGATGATACTATTGATGGCAAGTGTCTGATGATGCCAGACTATTGATGGCAAGTGTCTGATTATGCCAGACTATTGATGGCAAGTGTCTGATGATGCCAGACTATTGATGACAAGTGTCTGATGATGCCAGACTATTGATGGCAAGTGTCTGATGATGCCAGACTATTGATGGCAAGTGTCTGATGATGCCAGACTATTGATGGCAAGTGTCTGATGATGCCAGACTATTGATGGCAAGTGTCTGATGATGCCAGACTATTGATGGCAAGTGTCTGATGATGCCAGACTATTGATGGCAAGTGTCTGATGATGCCAGACTATTGATGGCAAGTGTCTGATGATGCCAGACTATTGATGGCAAGTGTCTGATGATGCCAGACTATTGATGGCAAGTGTCTGATGATGCCAGACTATTGATGGCAAGTGTCTGATGATGCCAGACTATTGATGGCAAGTGTCTGATGATGCCAGACTATAGATGGCAAGTGTCTGATGATGCCAGACTATTGATGGCAAGTGTCTGATGATGCCAGACTATTGATGGCAAGTGTCTGATGATGCCAGACTATAGATGGCAAGTGTCTGATGATGCCAGACTATTGATGGCAAGTGTCTGATGATGCCAGACTATTGATGGCAAGTGTCTGATGATGCCAGACTACAGACGGAAAGTGTCTGGTGATGCCAGACTATAGACTGCTGGTGTCTGATGATGCCTGACCTTAGAGTGCAAGTGTCTGACGATGCCAGACTATAGATGGCAAGTGTGTCATGTTGCCAGACTATAGACGGCAAGTGTCTGATGATGCCAGACTATAGATGGCAAGTGTCTGATGATGCCAAACTATAGACGGCAAGTGTCTGATGATGCCAGACTATAGATGGCAAGTTTCTCTTGATGCCAGACTATAGACGGCAAGTGTCTGATGATGCCAGACTATAGACGGCAAGTGTCTGATGATGCCAAACTATAGAAGGCAAGTGTCTCATGTTGCCAGACTATAGATGGCAAGTTTCTCTTGATGCCAGACTATAGACGGCAAGTGTCTGATGATGCCAGACTATAGATGGCAAGTGTCTGATGATGCCAGACTATAGATGGCAAGTGTCTGATGATGCCAGACTACAGACGGCAAATGTCTGATGATGCCAGACTATAGACGGCAAGTTTCTCTTGATGCCAGACTATAGATGGCAAGTGACTGATGATGCCAGACTATAGACGGCAAGTGTCTGATGATGCCAGACTACAGACGGCAAATGTCTGATGATGCCAGACTATAGACGGCAAGTTTCTCTTGATGCCAGACTATAGACGGCAAGTGTCTGATGATGCCAGACTATAGATGGCAAGTGTCTGTTGATGCCAGACTATAGATTGCAAGTGTCTGACTATGCCAGACTATAGACTGCAAGTTTCTGATGATGCCAGACAATAGACCGCAGGTTTCTGATGATGCCAGACTACAGACGGAAAGTGTCTGGTAATGCCAGACTATGGACGGCAAGTGTCTGACGATGCCAGACTATAGAAGGCAAGTGTCTCATGTTGTCAGACTATAGACGGAAAGTGTCTGATGATGCTAGACTATAGACGGAAAGTGTCTGATGATGCTAGACTACAGACGGCAAATGTCTGATGATGCCAGACTATAGACGGCAAGTGTCTCTTGATGCCAGACTATAGATGGCAAGTGTCTGATGATGCCAGATTATAGATTGCAAGTTTCTGATGATGTAAGACTATAGACGGCAAGTGTCTGTTGATGCCAGACTATAGATTGCAAGTATCTGTTGATGCCATACTTTAGATGGCAAGTGTCTGATGATGCCAGACTATAGACCGCAGGTTTCTGATGATGTAAGACTATAGACGGCAAGTGTCTGTTGATGCCAGACTATAGACCGGAAGTGTCTGATAATGCCAGACTATAGACTGCAAGTATCTGTTGATGCCAGACTACAGACGGAAAGTGTCTGATGATGCCAGACTATAGACCGCAGGTTTCTGATGATGCCAGACTACAGACGGTATGTGTCTGATGATGCCAGACTATAGACTACAAGTGTCTGATGATGCCAGACTATAGACTACAAGTGTCTGATGATGCCAGACTATAGACTACAAGTGTCTGATGATGCCAGACTATAGACTACAAGTGTCTGATGATGCCAGACTATAGACTACAAGTGTCTGATGATGCCAGACTGTAGTCTACAAGTGTCTGATGATGCCAGACTATAGACTACAAGTGTCTGATGATGCCAGACTATAGACTACAAGTGTCTGATGATGCCAGACTATAGACAGCTGCCATAGAATATTCAATACATATTTTATTTTCCAGTTGATGAATATATATAGACTGATAAAAGCCCAAGAGTTCTGTTTTATTTTCAGTGGTTTTCCTCGCGGGTTTAAATCTGTGTCGGTGAATCAGTGCATAATTAAATAAAACTTGGCATGATTGTAAAAAATAAAACGACGAATGACTGTAAAAAATAAACCATCACATGACTGTAAAACGATGATTGTAAATAAAACGACACATGTTTGTAAATAGAACGATGCATGACTGTAAATGGAACGATGCATGACTGTAAATGGAACGATGCATGACTGTAAATGGAACGATGCATGACTGTAAATAGAACGATGCATGACTGTAAATGGAACGATGCATGACTGTAAATGGAACGATGCATGACTGTAAATAGAACGATGCATGACTGTAAATAGAACGATGCATGACTGTAAATGGAACGATGCATGACTGTAAATGGAACGATGCATGACTGTAAATAGAACGATGCATGACTGTAAATGGAACGATGCATGACTGTAAATAGAACGATGCATGACTGTAAATGGAACGATGCATGACTGTAAATAGAACGATGCATGACTGTAAATAGAACGATGCATGACTGTAAATGGAACGATGCATGACTGTAAATAGAACGATGCATGACTGTAAATAGAACGATGTATGACTGTAAATAGAACGATGCATGACTGTAAATAGAACGATGCATGACTGTAAATAGAACGATGCATGACTGTAAATGGAACGATGCATGACTGTAAATGGAACGATGCATGACTGTAAATAGAACGATGCATGACTGTAAATAGAACGATGCATGACTGTAAATAGAACGATGCATGACTGTAAATGGAACGATGCATGACTGTAAATGGAACGATGCATGACTGTAAATGGAACGATGCATGACTGTAAAAAATAGTGCATGGCTGTAAAAAAGTAATGCATGGCTGTAAAAAATAGTGCATGGCTGTAAAAAAGTAATGCATGGCTGTAAAAAATAGTGCATGGCTGTAAAAAGGTAATGCATGGCTGTAAAAAATAGTGCATGGCTGTAAAAAGGTAATGCATGGCTGTAAATAATACACGAGTGTAAAACGCATGACCTGTAAAAAACGCATTTCTGTAAAAAAAAAAAATAACAGGGACAAAAAATGGAAAATCTGAGAACTTTGATAACAGCTCAGATTTTGCTGTTTTTTTCAATATTTGTTAGCTATATTTGTTAGCTATATTTGTTAGCTATATTTGTTAGCTATATTAATATCATTGACAGATATTATAGTCTTATTCCTAGTAACTGTCAGGACTGTCAGTCTCTTGTCTGGTTAACTGTTGATACAGTCATATAAATGGAGGACAGGAATAAAGGGGATGTATATAACGTGGTAAATAGGTGGGTGGGGATGGGTGGTTTTGAGAAGGACCTGCCTTCTATGGGCCAGTAGGCCTGCTGCAGTGCTCCTGGCATTTCTTAGTTGTAAAAATTGTGTTAAGCAACAGAACCATGGAACGAGTGGGATGTGAACTCATGTCGCTCATGTCTAGGCCAGTGCGTTAACCACTTGGCCAACTGGCTGAGCCAATATTAGATAAAATTTCTACTATTTCTATAATATTTTTCCTGCCCATTGATGTCACTTCTTTCTAAATGGTATTGTCCATTTTTTTTAATTTATTTTCTGTTTCAAAAGGAAGTCCAAAATTTGAAGTGTTGTGATTCTTCCTCTCTAACTTTATAGGAACATTTATCCTTTTCTAATCTGCAAATTCTCCTCCTTTAGTTTCTTAAACAGAAACAGACTTGTTCCACTGACATTCTCTGGAGGCACCGGTTAAAATTAATAGTTATAATAAACATCCTGTAGAGAGTGAGAAGCTTATGACGATGTTTCGGTCAGACTTAGACTATTAACAAGTCACACACACGAAGGTGAGGTTAGCCAGTGTATATAGGAGAGGAGGACAGGGATGGGACAGAGAGAGGAAGACAGAAGGTAGTGGAGAAGTAGTGGTAGAGGTAATAATCTTTATTTCTACACGTACATGTACAAGGTATACAAGTACATGTACAAGGTATACAAGTACATGTACAAGGTATACAAGTACATGTACAAGGTATACCAGTACATGTACAAGGTATACAAGTACATGTACAAGGTATACAAGTACATGCACAAGGTATACAAGTACATGTACAAGGTATACAAGTACATGTACAAGGTATACAAGTACATGTACAAGGTATACAGACCATAGCTGACATCAATGACATACTACTATATAGAAAGCCGCTTGTTATGCTGAACATTTCCCGCAAATTAGGTCAGTATTTGTACAAGATATTTATACCTTGTCAATATGTTCTGTGGTAGAGCTGCCGGTACTGGAGACCCGGGTTTTATCCAGATGGTGACCCTGACCTTGACTCCCAGGTTTGGGAATGTCTTGAAGGCCGTTTGGTTTCACTGTTTCAGCATAAGAACATAAAGAAGGAACACTGCAGCAGGCCTACTGACCCATGCAAGGCAGGTAAAAGTCTCCTACCTAGTCACTCTAATTCCTTGAATATGTCCTCATAACTGAGTTCGTATCCTGGAGACTTACCTTCATGGAAGACTAAACCTCAGATTAAAAATAAAAAACTGGAATTGTGTACCTCGGAAAGGTTCAAAAACGAATTTCACAAGAACGGGAAACGCGCCAGGAGAAGGATTTCGACAGAGAATCTTGTAAAGCAATCTGGCATAATTTTCCAGCCGGATGCATGGAGGTTGCGGTAAAATGCGGGTGCAACGAGGCTTGATCGTCGTCGGCTTCAACCGGCTCCACCTGCCTTTGATGCCGAGTCTACGGTTTTTTTTTTATTTTGGATTTATTCGGATTTATTATCGAGACGAAGCAAATTCTTATGGTGAATTTTTTTTACGGTTCTGGACGAGATTTATCAGTGGCCAGTGTTCACCACACGACCGACTGAACACAAGCCACGTTCAGCCACTAATACAGTGCTTCCTGTGTGTAGCACAGTCCTTCCTGTGTGTAGCACAGTGCTTCCTGTGTGTAGCACAGTCCTTCCTGTGTGTAGCACAGTGCTTCCTGTGTGTAGCACAGTTCTTCCTGTGTGTAGCACAGTGCTTCCTGTGTGTAGCACAGTCCTTCCTGTGTGTAGCACAGTGCTTCCTGTGTGTAGCACAGTCCTTCCTGTGTGTAGCACAGTGCTTCCTGTGTGTAGCACAGTCCTTCCTGTGTGTAGCACAGTCCTTCCTGTGTGTAGCACAGTCCTTCCTGTGTGTAGCACAGTCCTTCCTGTGTGTAGCACAGTGCTTCCTGTGTGTAGCACAGTCCTTCCTGTGTGTAGCACAGTCCTTCCTGTGTGTAGCACAGTCCTTCCTGTGTGTAGCACAGTGCTTCCTGTGTGTAGCACAGTCCTTCCTGTGTGTAGCACAGTGCTTCCTGTGTGTAGCACAGTCCTTCCTGTGTGTAGCACAGTCCTTCCTGTGTGTAGCACAGTCCTTCCTGTGTGTAGCACAGTCCTTCCTGTGTGTAGCACAGTGCTTCCTGTGTGTAGCACAGTCCTTCCTGTGTGTAGCACAGTCCTTCCTGTGTGTAGCACAGTCCTTCCTGTGTGTAGCACAGTCCTTCCTGTGTGTAGCACAGTGCTTCCTGTGTGTAGCACAGTCCTTCCTGTGTGTAGCACAGTGCTTCCTGTGTGTAGCACAGTCCTTCCTGTGTGTAGCACAGTCCTTCCTGTGTGTAGCACAGTCCTTCCTGTGTGTAGCACAGTCCTTCCTGTGTGTAGCACAGTCCTTCCTGTGTGTAGCACAGTGCTTCCTGTGTGTAGCACAGTCCTTCCTGTGTGTAGCACAGTCCTTCCTGTGTGTAGCACAGTCCTTCCTGTGTGTAGCACAGTCCTTCCTGTGTGTAGCACAGTACTTCCTGTCTGTAGTACAATGCTTCTTGTCTAATACAGTGCGTCCTGTCTGTAGTACAATGCTTCCGGCCTTCTGTCATTGTAGCTGCTGTGATGTCACTGTAACCTTCCTGATGTCATCGTAGCCGCTACGATGTGACTGTAATCGGGATAATGTGACCGCTTGGCTGTCGTAATTGGTTTTGACGTCATTGTTACCTGTGATGTCATTGTAACAGGTCTGATGTCACTGTAATTGGGCTAATGTGTATACCAGAATAAACTGTGGTTACAGTATACTTAAGGTTTACCTGTATTTATACGGTATAGAATACATCAAACTGACAGACACTTCTATGTATACACTGATACTTTTATATGTATACACGGAGAGATACTTCTGTGTATACATGGAGAGATACTTCTGTGTATACATGGAGAGATACTTCTGTGTATACATGGAGAGATACTTCTATGTATACATGGAGAGATACTTCTATGTATACATGGAGAGATACTTCTATGTATACATGGAGATATACTTCTATGTATACATGGAGAGATACTTCTGTGTATACATGGAGAGATACTTCTATGTATACATGGAGAGATACTTCTATGTATACATGGAGAGATACTTCTATGTATACATGGAGAGATACTTCTATGTATACATGGAGAGATACTTCTATGTATACATGGAGAGATACTTCTGTGTATACATGGAGAGATACTTCTATGTATACATGGAGAGATACTTCTATGTATACATGGAGAGATACTTCTATGTATACATGGAGAGATACTTCTGTGTATACATGGAGAGATACTTCTGTGTATACATGGAGAGATACTTCTATGTATACATGGAGAGATACTTCTATGTATACATGGAGAGATACTTCAGTGTATATATGGAGAGATACTTCTATGTATACACTGATTCTTCTCTCCATGTATTCACTGAGATATATACAACTCGAGGTGTATATTTGTTGTGTTATACACACTTTTCTGTATACATAGTCTATGGCGTGTTCTCTGTGTATACATATGGTGTATATTGCCCTCAATGTATATACACTTACAGATATACAGTACATATATGTATCCACTGAAGGTATACACCACCAGGTGTATATACGCAGATATACACCTCAGAGATACACATTTGTCAGTATAAATATACTGAAAGATATACACCTGTAGATTTCAATACTATCTGCAGACTCGTTTTGTGCAAGTACTCTTTCACACACACACACACACACACACACACACACACACACACACACACACACACACACACACACACACACACACACACACACATACACACACACTCTCTCTCTCTCTCTCTCTCTCTCTCTCTCTCTCTCTCTCTCTCTCTCACCTTAGAGTGGATAGGAAATGGGATTTAGTGAAGTGGTAGAGGCTGGATCCATACACAGCTTAAAGAGCAGGCATGATAGGGCTCACGCAACCAGGAGAGAATGAGGCTGAGCCAAGAGCTGCGACTCGACCCCTGCAACCACAACTGAGCACACACCCAAACGCACACCTTGGTATATATACAGCGAGAGGTATACACAGTATATACACTGTTATTCTGGCAGAGTCGTCTCAGGTGTGCATTATGAACGAGGTCAGTGTAATACTGTTCCAACCAGTGTTGACCAAATTGCCTGAAGTAAATTATGCAGGCTTCGTGTTGCCTGTGTTGCACAGCATCACTGTAAAGTTGAGTGCTCTGATGCTATTGTGGGGATCTTCATCCACGAAACTGGAGCATTACCCCTCGTAGGTGAAGTGCTGAAGGTATAAAAGATGGTTGATGTAATTCCCATCTTTAAATCGGGAGATAAGTCACTACCCTCTGATTACTGTCCAATAAATCTGGCCTCATTTGCAGACGTTTCGGTCCGACTTGGTTATTTAACTCGTTACACAGAAAGTCGAAGGGATGGGAGCCAATATATATAATGTCGTGCCGAATAAATAAAACTTGCTACTTTAGCTTAAATATCACCGTTCTTCTTGCCGAATAAGACAAGCGAAAATTTGTGTATGCAATAATTTCGCAAAAATCATTCTGAACCTAACGAAAAAAATATATTTCATTGTGTTTGTTTATTAAATTGTTGTAATATTATCTAAAAAATGTTTAGCTGGATTAGGCTAAATTAAATTACGCTTGTTATAATAAGGTCAGGTAAGTTTTCTAAGGTTCTTTTGGTACAAAATTATTAATTTTTACATTAACATAAATGAAAAAATGTATCTTTAAACGTATAAGAGAAAATTTTAGAAAGGACTTAATTTTAAATGAGTTCTGATAATTGACCAATTTTACCTATTTGGCACGACATATATATATATATATATATATATATATATATATATATATATATATATATATATATATATATATATATATATATATATATATGAGAGAGAGAGAGATGTAGTGCGTCATAATTGATCTAATCCTAGGTGGAATTCTCTGTCTTTCTCTCTCTCTCTCTCTCTCTCTCTCTCTCTCTCTCTCTCTCTCTCTCTCTCTCTCTCTCTCTCTCTCTCTCTCTCTCTCTCTCCCGCTTCACCCTACCTTTCATTCAATTACTTCCCCCAAAACTCTTTAGTATTCAGCATTCACTAGTTGAATTATTTCATTAGCCATCCGTTTGTCGCTTTCTGGCTCCCCCTCCCTCTCTCCCTCTCTCCCTCTCTCCCTTTTCCTCCCTTCCAGCTTCACATATATTTTTATTGACTTTTTTCGACGAATTCATCACGTTCAATCAAAGATAAAAGAGCCTCTATTTCTTTTTCATTTTTTTCGAAAATATTCGATTATTCAGGATTAATATATACCTCCTGGGACTAGCACAATATAGGCTTCATTAATTTGTATATATTGTGATGTAACACATGGTAGATACTTTGGTATTATTGACGAAACTTTTCGCCTGCTCAGCAGGCTTTTTCTCGGCCTATTATGGGTAAATATGACCCTGGAGATGTTGTACGTGTGTCCTGTACCTTAGTTTGTCGACACTGTTTACCTTCAATAATGGGTTGATCTTTGGTGTATTTCTCTACTTTGTGTGTCACAGAGTAGTATCATTCCTGGGTGTTCCTGGAGGGTGTTCCTGGAGGGTGTTCCTGGAGGGTGTTACTGGAGGGTGTTACTGAGGATGTTCCTGGAGGCTGTTCGTGGACGGTGTTCCTGGAGGGTGTTCCTGGAGGGTGTTCCTGGAGGATGTTCCTGGAGGGTGTTCCTGGAGGGTGTTCCTGGAGGGTGTTCCTGGAGGCTGTTCGTGGACGGTGTTCCTGGTGGGTGTTCCTGGAGGATGTTCCTGGAGGATGTTCCTGGAGAGTGTTACTGAAGTGTTATTGGAGTGTTATTGGAGGATGTTACTGGAGGATGTTACTGGAGGATGTTACTGGAGGATGTACCTGGAGAGTGTTACTGGAGTATTACTGGAAGGTGTTACTGGAGGGTGTTACTGAGGATGTTCCTGGAGGCTGTTCGTGGACGGTGTTCCTGGAGGTTCCTGGAGGGTGTTACTGGTGGGTGTTCCTGGAAGGTGTTCCTGGAGAGTGTTCCCTGGAACACACAGCCTTACTTCAGACTTACTAATACTACATTTTGTGGACACGAAAGTGTGTCCATCACGCCTCCATGAGCCTATCTCTCAGGTTGTCAGCAACATCATGGCGCATCGTGTGTGCTCGTGTGGGACGAAAGACTAGCAAGATTCCTGACGACCATCCCGCAGGTGAAACTGTTCAGCCTCCTCTGTGCTAAGGATTCTTTTCGTCGTCGTCTGCTTTAACGATGACTAAATCGACAATATCATCACTACTTCGACTGTGAAAGTTCATAAGGACCGTGACTTCGAAGTGGCTCTGCGTTGAGGGCCACGAAATCAGTGTTCGCAAAGAATTTGATCGTGACATCACCGGCCAGTCAACCGGCGACTTGACTCACTGAAGATAGAATTTACTGGGCTACCGTCAACTCCACAGTTCAACTGATGAAGGTTATCCTCGCCGAAATCTCTATGGCATATCAGTACTCTGTTTAGGTTCACGAATGTGGCATTGCTACTTATATACGCAACTCGCCAAGGACTGCCTTCTGAAAGAAGAGAGATATCTTTTATACTGATATTGCGCTGATAAAGCCATCCAGTGGCTTTATCAGTACAAGGACATAAAGTGAAGACTTTAGAGCTAATCAGACGAGGTAAACAGTCCCTCAGTCTTGGAGTTGGTGAAGAGCACCGTAGTCTTGAGGACTCTGAAGCACAGACAGGAAGCTTGGTGAAGAGCACCGTAGTCTTGAGGACTCTGAAGCACAGACAGGAAGCTTGGTGAAGAGCACCGTAGTCTTGAGGACTCTGAAGCACAGACAGGAAGCTTGGTGAAGAGCACCGTAGTCTTGAGGACTCTGAAGCACAGACAGGAAGCTTGGTGAAGAGCACCGTAGTCTTGAGGACTCTGAAGCACAGACAGGAAGCTTGGTGAAGAGCACCGTAGTCTTGAGGACTCTGAAGCACAGACAGGAAGCTTGGTGAAGAGCACCGTAGTCTTGAGGACTCTGAAGCACAGACAGGAAGCTTGGTGCTTATATGGAAATATAAACACATAAGCAGTATGTGATCCTTTATTGACAACATTCTGAACCTGACTATAAATACTCGCGTACCTTCCACCGCAGGTAGATCTGTTTGTGACTTGAAAAGGCCCACTGTGTGGGTGAAACGTTGTCAATAAAGGATCACGTTATACTGCATGTGTGTTTATATTTCCATTGTGTCGGTATTTTATACCATTTATTTCCTTGGTGCTTATATACTGGCGTCAGGTGAGGGACAGGCAGCCCATGTTGCACCTGCGTCTAATTTTTCATATTGTCAGTACTGTGCACTGACAATATTGTCAGTACTGTGCACTGACAATATTGTCAGTACTGTGCACTGACAATATTGTCAATACTGTGCACTGAAGAACACTCACAAGGGCTGCATCTCTGATTCTCAAATGA
>NW_027195027.1:242500-245000 GCF_038502225.1 Cherax quadricarinatus
CTCTTGGGTGTTTTTATTGAGGAAACGTTTCGCCACACAGTGGCTTCATCAGTCCATACTTCATCAGTCGATACTTGGGAATTCTTCGCTTGCCTAACCCTTGGGCACGACCTACTTCCACATTGGACAAATGTGACACCACCTGTGACTGCTGCACCTCTCCTGCCTACGGTATATAAGCTGCTTCTCAGCTCATATGCCGTATTCTATTCAAGATTGATGGACTGAACACATCGACTCAAGGTTGAGGGACTGATTACCTCATTCTCCTCCTGTTCTTCAAGATTTTCCTTTGTATGGACTGATGAAGCCACTGTGTGGCGAAACGTTTTCTCAATAAAGATACCCAAGAGTTGCACATGTGTCTAATTTATCATCTTTATTGATAAAATGTTTCGCCTACACAGTAGGTTTCTTCAGTCGAATACAGAGATTACTAAATATGGAGACAGAAGCAGTGGAGATTTAAGAATGTGGTCAGTCTCTCAACCTTGAAATACACTGAAGTGGTCAGTCCCTCAGCCTTATAGTAGTAGTTTTGAGGTTGTCAGTCCCTCTGACTTGAAGTAGTTGTTCTGAGGTAGTCAGTCCCTCAGCCAGCCATCAGAAATACACGTAACATTAGTTATTGCGAAACTAAGAACAACAAGACTGTAACACCAGAGTAACATTATAATTGTCGTCAGTTAGTGCAACACTTGTAATAATAGCGCTAGTTGCAGCGCTAGCTGCAGCGCTAGCTGCAGCGCTAGTTGCAGTGAAATACAAGTGACAATAAGAGTAACACTAGCTGCAACACTTCATAAGAACATGAGAATGGAGGAACACTGCAGAAGGCCTACTGGCCCATACAACACTCACATATTTACATAACACACAACTCCAGAATTAAGACACATGGCCAAGACTGTGATCTGCTCCATTAATTTTGTATACAGTTATTTGTGATAAAAATTAAACTTCGAAAATGAAATGGCACTGTACTAGGCCTAGTAGCCCATACTAGGCAGGCCTAACTCATACCACCCACACACTCATATAACGCTGATCAGATTTAGACGATTGAATGGTTCATTACCTTTGTACCTTGTTCAGCTATCATAATTTTGGGGTACAGTCCCTGGACCCATTATGTACCTTTGTAATCTTTTTGACTACCGCCCACAGGATGGGTCTGGTGTGCGTGATGAAGGTATTAAACTAAATGACCAGGTTGGGTCATTGGTCTAAGCCAGTAGGAGACTTGGACCTGCCTCTCATGGGCCAGTAGACCTGCTGCAGTGTTTCTTCTTTCTTTCTGAAGAATGAGAAGGAATGTGGTAAACAGAATGAGACACTTATGCAATATATGGGTAGATGAGGTAATCAGTCCCATAGCTGAGGGACTGATTACCTCAAACTACTACTAGTTCATCTTTGTATTGGACTGATGAAGTCGGTGTGTGACGAAACGTTTCCTCAGTAAACATTCCCATATGTTACGTAAGTGTCTCATGAGGCTCGAGTCTTAAATTCTGGCGGAGATGAGATGGAACATCTCCAAGATGACTCAGAAGACGGGAGTCATTACGGAGCATAAGAATTAAGGAATTTAATTTGTACAAGACTGAGTTAACTTAGCATTCTCCGCTACCTGTTATCCTGGTCTGACTGACACCCACGACACTACAGTCACCAGTCCTAGCATACCATGGCAGTCCTACCAATACAATACACACACAATACACATACACAACACATATACACAACACACACACACAACACACACACACAACACACACACATACACAACACACATACACAACACACATACACAACACACATACACAACACACATACACAACACACATACACAACACACATACACAACACACATACACAACACACATACACAACACACACACACACACACACACACACACACACACACACACACACACACACACACACACACACACACACACACACACACACACACACATACACAACACACACATACACAACACACACACACATACACTACACACACATACACAACACACACACACACACACACACACACACACACACACACACACACACACACACACACACACACACACACACACACAGAAAATAATGAATTTTGGCTCAAAGGTGTAATTTAAACTAATCATAACGTACATTAATGTCTATAAATCTCTGAACTAAGACAAATACCCAAAATTCTTGACTAACGTAAAATTGAGTTTACCAGAGAATCACAATATATTACTGAGTGTCAAAAACTCCATTGTGGCTTGGAAAGCTTTCAGCGGCTGTCAGAAGATTTCAGTGGGCTGTCAAGCGTTTTCGTCTAGCTGTCAGTGGAGTTCTGTGACAGCCCACACCACTCTCTGAGCCACACACCTCCATGCCAGATTTTCACACGTTTTTTTGGAGTACAGGAATAAATGTCTCCCTCTCACTCTCTCTTACTCCCTCTCTCTCTCTCTCTCATATACACACACACATCAACGAA